>NW_019737091.1:1188109-1211312 GCF_002891405.2 Cryptotermes secundus | reverse complement strand
ATGGGTAACTTTCTGTTGAAGCAGACCCATAAGATGTCTAAATATTTCATTTTCCCTGGGCACGGCAGAAGACTATAATAACTGAAGAGGAATAAATTAAGTTCATATGAAAAGTCCTCGTTCTGCTACCGACTGGTGGAATATAACGGGCAAGTTACATCACCGAATTATATGGAGAAAGGAACATTGATGAGAAGAACACATAACTGTTGTCCGTTTAGAAGGAAGCAAATTTAATACATCTTCTCTGACATTTTAATTCTGTATTATATAACAAAAATAGTACATATTTTCCAGCGGTTTCACGTTTTAATCATTACATAAATCTTTATAAAGTGTTAAGAAGTAATATTTTAATGCGAAAGTTAATTACTGGCCGTATAATTAAACTGCGATGACCTAATTATCGTAAATACGAAAGTGCAAGTGTTAAGCAGTGAGCATCAAAGGCAGAGAGTAGGAGAGCAGGTCTCATTTCATACACCTGAGTCATAAGCAGTGTTACTGGATAACTAATCCTGCCTGAAACACGAGTTGCCTCAGTCTACGCACTCACAGAAACAGAAAGTAGCAACAAAAATTTGGAATAAATACAAAGCGGAAGGAAGTGATTTAGGAGTGTTGATTCAAAGACACTGTCAAACATTTTCTGAATACAAGAATTCAGCAGAGAGCCAGGTAACTAGATGTGATATTCAGCTCTGCAACCTCAGAATATTACCGTTCATTTATAAGTGTATATGTATGTATTCATCTTCCAACATGGCCTCTAGTCCTGAGGGAAGAACACAGTTTGTAGGAGAAGAGGGCGAGAGAGAAGAAGTGACAGACAACTGAACAATACTGCATAATGAGGAGCTTCGTAATATTATTAGGGTGACGAAATCAAGGAGGAAGAGATAGGCGGGACATAAAGGATGCTTGGGAATTATGGGAAATGCTCATAGAAATTTAATTGAAAATCTTAACAGGAGAAGCAATTCTGAAGACCGTGATATAGACGGGAGGATAATATTAAAATGGGGACTTAACCCTTTCACACCGAAGATATTTGCTTACCTTCCACTTGCACTTCGTAGTTTTTCTCCTTATTCCTTATTCACGATTTTATTTTGCTCTGCATTTCTTGCTCTTTTAATCTCCATATTTTCTCTTGTTTCCGTTTCCTCTTCTATTCGCCGTCTCCTTCTTCTTCTTTTCATCTTTTTTCCATCTTCCTTTTTCCTTTGTCTACATTATATCACTTTTAACCTTTTACTACTACTGTGTGGTATCCGGGATAACGCAGGCGGTAGAGCGACTGGCTACGGATTTGAACGGCTGAGGGTTTGGAGTTCGAGTTCCGATAGGGGCATGATTCTTCTCCTCTCCATGTCTTCCAGACCAATTCTGTGGCCCACTCAACCTCCTATCCAGTGGGTCTTGGGACCATTTCCCCGTGGATAAAGAGGCTGGGACGTGAAGGTGACCACTTACCTCAACTAATGTCGAGGTCAAGAATGCGTGGATCTGTATATCCACTCCCCCATACGTCTTTATGCCATAGTGCTTAGTTAATTAACGACAAGGGCAACTTTGCCTTTATTGCTACTATTTCTCCTATTCTCTTGTCTTATTCTTATTCTTCCTAATCTTCTATGCCTCCTCATAATACCCTTCTCTCAACCTCCTACTTCTTCATGAACGCGACCCGCACAATTACGCTGACAGGGATGGGACAGCCTGAACTGGATACATACACGTATGGCTTGGTAGCGGCTAATCGCGGCGTCTAGTGGACACGGTAATGGACGCCTGGGTTCCTTAAGAAGCAGGGAATCTGAACTCAGTCAATCGGCTCAGCTCTCAGTATCTGCAACACAATGATCGTCATTATCATGTTCTACTGCCCGAGAGAGGCCTGGCGCCTTTTTCATCAGCGGAAGTCTTGAGGGATGCTTTCATGTTATTCAGTGCAGATCGTGGAAGCCGGTCAGCTTCCACTAATTCCTGCTCTTGCAGCCAGCTGGCCCTAGGTTCATTCCGTCCTGAACTTGTCTTGCAGGGAAGTGAGCTGATTTGACAGTCGGTACGTTCTGATTCCAGCAAAATCCCCCCAGCCATTGACCTATGACATGAAGCGTTCCCCGGTCGCTACGGAAATCGAGAAAGGCCGCAGGTAGCTGCTTGGTCTCTGAACTGGTTCTCTAGGGTTTGCGCTCGCTGTGCGTAGTCTGGTAACCTCCAAACCCGAAGAGAATATTTATATATAAATTCTGAAGGAAATAAATATAAGATAGGTAATATAGGGGTAAAAAGGTAAAGTTGTCCCTGTTTTTAATTATTAAGCACCATGTCATGAAGGCGTGTTGGGAAGTGGAGGAATAGTTCCACCATTCTCAAACTCGTCACTAGATTTGCTAGTGGGGTGGGACTAAGTCCCTTGTACTGCTGCCACCTCTGGCCTATTGTACCAGCCCCAGATGATAGGTGAGGGTGATTGTGGAGCAATTGGTGGAATGAAGACTGGCAGGGGAAACCGAAGTATTCGGAGAAAACCTGCCCTCGCGCCACTACCCGGTGGGAAGCCAGCGACTAACCGCTTGAGCTGTGGCGCGGTTCTCGGCACTAGATGAAACGACTAGTCAGCTACATATTTCTGCCGCTTTACCTAGGGGAAAATGTTTCCCATAGCAATTGAATAAGAGGCTGGGTGGACCCTGCAGAATGGAGAACAATGTGTTTCCTCTGCCTGGCTGTCCAGCCCGTAGCCCGTCGCTTCACCGACTGACCTGTCAAGGCTCATTGTTCAACAGAAACGGTGTTCAAAATGCAGACAATGTTTATTTTTCACATATTTTATCTGATTTAAATTTCAATTTAACATCTAAAATTGTAAAAATATGATGAGATCTATATTTTAGGACATGTAATTATATTTCGCACGACTAATTTTTATTTTTAAGAAATTGATGTAGTAAAAAAAAAGTAAAGTTAAAGCTATCCCTTGTAACGGGCCGTGGAGGCCCATTTGGTTGTGTGATGTCGAGGCTCCCACATTTTCTAGACAACCGGTTCACAGATAGCGGTAAGGTTGTCAGCTTTACGCGCCGGCCGCCCTTTACCCCCCAGGAAGATTCCTGGTACTCATTTCTGTTAAAGGCTGAGTCGACCCCAAGGCCATAGTGCGGCTAGAAGGATTAGATAAATTGAAAAAATCAAACTACCTCATCTGGAATCGAACCCGCGACCTTTCGGTTTGTACCATAGTGCCTCAACGATTATGCTACCGCGTGCCCCGAAATTTGTGCAGCATGTTTTAATTTTATGTGACAGAGTTTATATTTGACAGATGGAAACCAAAATAACCGACAATTTCTCGTAGGTTGTAGGTCACAATAGTAATTTAACTGACATTTATGAAACACTTTCAGAGACCATATACAAAAGGACCGAGGAACAGGACTACCACAAAAGACGTTCGTTTTATGGTAACAGAACGAATAAGCATTTAATTTCCTTTACGTTAGTACTTATGCTCTTTTGTGAATCTTTGCAAGGTATAGTAGCACTGTCAATCAGAGTTGTGTAGTTCTTGCCCCAAAGTTACTTCCCGGTATTTTGTCTCTGCCCTGCCCACTTGCAAAATCGTTTGTTTGTAACCGTATCTGCAAGGCTTTCGGTCTTGGTATGGTGCTTGACCTCATTCCTGAACACTTTACTCGGGTGCGAAGAGGAGGCTAGCTGAATGGTCTCACTTGAGAACCTCGCTAGCTCAGTAAATACACGTTAAGTGAAATTGTACTACGAATATTAAGGATTACTCTCTTCTAGGAGATACGCTGTGCTGTTTCATAGAAGAATTCGTTTCGGAGAAAAATATTTCCGCAATTTTCAGAGTAATGGAATTGGTCATAAGCTTTTATATAGGTATAATACATGTACATTTATTATCCGCTTTCCTTATTTTACAACATGAATACATACAAAACGAATTTATTACTCGTGACCAATTAGCTGATGGTTGTTTCCCCTTGTTTAAAAAATTCGACGAAGTTATAAAGTGATTAGGGGCACGCGGTAGCATAGTTGGTTGAGGCACTATGCTACAAGCCGGAAGGTCAGGGGTTCAAGTCCCGATGAGGTCGTTGGATTTTTTTTTCAATTGACCTCATTCTTCCAGCCGCACTATGATCCTGGGGTCGATTCAGCCTCTAACAGAGATGAGTACCAGGAATTAATTGAATAATTTTCGTGGGGAATAAAGCGCGGCCGGCGCATAATGCTGACAACCTTACCGCCATCTTTGAGCCGATTTTCTAGATAATGTGGGACCCTCAACGTCTCACAACCCTATGAGCCTTCATGGCCTGTTACAGGGAAAGCTTTACTTTTTTTTTATAAAGTGATTGTTTTTTATTTGTCAAGAATCTTAAGGAGAACATAGGAAGTAAGCAGTTCATGCCACAGTGCACTTTGTGTTGTGTCTTTGCATTGTCTGTGTTCCAGCAGTGCCGACCAACTATGATGAAGACATTAACAACGTTAAGTACGAGTTCGAAAATGTCTCACAATTTTTAGTTTTGATGCTGTAGTTCCTGTGACTGCTGTTGTTACTACTGTAATTATGTTTCTTGCCGTTAGCATGAATATTGCACTGCGCTAAGTATCTCTCCCACCTCAGAAGTTCTTGCGTTCGCCATAATGGTATTACCAGCTGTAGGATATTAAAACATTCGAGTTTGGAATCGTCTCAAGTGATTACTTTCATATCAAAATTAAAAGAAATTCGTCCTGCTTTCCTCGATTTAAAACACCCAGAAGAACGGACAGGAGTTCTTATGTATCTTGTGCAAACACACACAAAAGTACAGAAAATAGGTTTCAGTTATATACATTTAAATATCTAACGTTTCAAGATAAGTTTAAAATATACTGACTTATGAAAATTTCATGTTGCCCATATTGTGTATGAAATAAATGTTCTTACACCGACTGTACACAGCTGCCCCTTCATGATGCTACCGACTCGAGCCTTGGCCTCCTCTGCTGTAGAAGCTTCCTAGTAGCTATTCACACAGACTGTAGGGCTCTTTTAGATTATTCAATAATCCACGCAAAGCCTTCGCAGGAGGTCACAGAATAATAACAAACAACCATACGTTGTCCAGGATTCGAAATCCCAGTATCAGTGCTGTGGCGACCGAAGACCTTGAGCGTCTTAGGTGGTGCAGATCTCCCGACCCCCCCCCCCACACACAAACGTATATATGTATACACATACGCAAGTATGTATGCATATATAAATATCTATATGAATAAATGTACGTGTACTAGAATGCATATGCATATGTATTTCATAATGTTCTTCATAATTTTGAAATTTTAACTTGCTTAGGATTTTCACAGAGCAGTAATTTTTTAACAAGGAACGCAGAAAGGACAGGCGCATATAGCCATGGTACCTTACATACCCTTACATAATGGGTCGCAGACTACCCAATAGAGTTTCATTAAACTCAGTATGTAGACCCAGAGTAACGTGTAGAGTCATTTCGATTTTCTGTACTTTGTATCCTTTACGGATCAATTTACTTTAAGATGAGAGTGAAGATTTAAACTTTTCTTCCACCGAGCAAATTAGCTAAATGATAACGTTTCTGGTTTGTATTTTGGAGGATCTCGGTTCGAATCCTATTGAGGTTTCTCGTCGTTTCGGATATTCTTCAGCCATAATCAGAGGCTCTAATGACATAAAGGTCACTGAAATATTACAGTATTAATTACGTCGCTTTTAGCCCACTTTCTTTTATTTTAGGAAAAATAAAACGAGGCTTATGAGATCACCTTGCTCTTTGTATGTATATCCACATATTTTTTTTCTAAGTCATCCATGTAGTATCAAAGGAAAATAAACGATTAGTTCTTGCTATAACTATTTATTAGGCATTATTTACATAAATCCCCCTAATATAATTCAAAAGACACAATGTAATCAATCTTGTAAACTTTTAGTAGCTTTTTACGTAGTTCTGACCTCTGATTATGGCAGACAAACAGCAGAAGCATCCTGCCTTGATAGGTTAAAAAAGAAAGTGACCACTTTCATGGTGTTTAAGCAATATATTTTTTTCCTTGGCACTACAGCCCCAGTGGGCCTAGGCCTATAAGCAATATATTACCGAACTGAATTACACCATTAATGGAATATAATATTAAAGTAATTTTTCTAATGCTGACGGCCGGAAATAAATCAGAGAAATGACAGAAGGACAGGAACAAACAAATCTCAACCCTTTAAAGCCCACGTGCTTTAAAAAACTGCTGCTCTACATCCTGCCCACAGAGTGTATCCGTGTGTTCCATATGGTTCTCACAATAAGCGGTGATTTTCCCCCTAAACAACATTAACCGGTTGGGCTTTGTAGCGGAGATAAACAGTGTTTCCTTTGAAGTACGAACTGAAGTATTATATGTTATTAACAGGAAACTCAGAATCAGTGGAGTGAGTGAGAGATTGATTCATGGCTTGAATAAGCGAGTAGGATTGAGAACCAGCAGAGTCACTCTCTGCCTCTCTAATGTCCAGTATTACTCAGACCCCTCCTGTCGTCGAAGAGGAGACCCAATTTAAAAACACGTAGAAGTCTATAAAGAACAAAAAATATGGTGATGGATCCTGACGGGCCCGAAACCAAGAATGGCTGCACTGGCAAGGGCCACCAGCAATTTACAGGAGTCTTAAAGGGTTAACAGGACGCCCAAGGAGCCCTCACTCCTTTAATACTTCTTTCAATTTCTGTTCTCATAAAGACACAGGGACCAGAATAAACTTTGCTGAATAGCTACAGTAGAAATGTTACTTGGCGTACAAGTACAGGAAGATTGAGCTTATGAAAACTAATTTCTGTAATGGGAAGCGCAGGTTTGAAACACTTCTTACTATCTAATTTTCTTCCTTAATAAATTCAGTTACGTCTAGAACTGAGATAGTTGACAGAACAATGCATTATACTATTCGGAAACTTGTGAGTTTTTTACATTGTCACATTGTAACACAATGGAATTATTCTAAGACTCAATTGCAACGCCAGACAATAGATGAGAAAAAACCTGTGCTAGTGCATGGGCTCAGTGTTTACGTGAAAGCTTCACGTCTGAGAGAAAGGAGCAAGCATTGCGTTTACGGGATCATCGTCGTTGTTACACTACTTGTTTCCCGTGCCATCAATTTTTTCTTCCGTATGTTAATTCATGGGGGCACGCGGTAGCGTAGTTGGTTGAGGCACTATGCTACAAACCGGGAGGTCACGGATTCAAGTCCCCATGAGATCATTGGATTTTTTTCAATTGACCTAATCCTTCCGGCCGCACTATGGCCCTGGGGTCGACTCAGCCTCTAACAGAAATGAGTACCAGGAATTCATTAAATAATTTTCCTGGGGAGTAAAGCGCGGCCGGTGCCTAAGGCTGACAACCTTACCGCCATCTATGAGCCGACTGTCTAGATAATGTGGGACCCTCAACGTCTCACAACCCTATGGACCTTCACGGCCTGGTACAGGGATAGCTTTACTTTACTTTTACTTACTTTATGTTAATTCATACTAAATTTAAACATTTTCTGTTTAATCAGCCACATCACATATCGTCATATGATAGACACTACACCATACCATCCATAACTCCGTGGTTTTAGTCCATAAGCTAACTATACCGACCGAGCGACCGCCGCTTGTCGGCGAAGTTAGTGCCAACTTTAGCGGGCAGAGGGTGTCGTGCGGTCAACGCAACGAATCCCCACGGCAGTTAATTTCAGTTTTCTAGATCGAAGGGGCTATTTCCTTGAAATTGTTCCTCAGTTATCCTCACGAGGCTGAGTGGACCCCGTTCCAGACCCACTACTCCTCAGAAAATCTGGTAGCGCCGTGAATCGAACCCGAGACCTCTGGATCTGTAGCCAGGATCTCTGGCTACTAGACCACAGAGGCGGTCATCATACATACTATATTGTATTTTATTATATTATACTATATCATGCCGTAAAATATCATTAATCTATTATGTTATATCGTATAATACTAGCGTATATATTATAAGTCTATCATATATTGTCGTTAGCTTGTCATGTTTTAAAAGATAAATGTAATCTCATGAGATCACCTTGCTCTGTGTGTATGTCTGTAGGTGTATCTCCCCTAACTACTTATGAATTCCTGAACCAGTCTTTATGAAACTTGGTATGTTTATCAAAGCACCTGAACCCATCTCAACGGCGTAATTAATACATTCCTCCCATCAGTAATACCAACATTACAGCCTTTCATATTTCTGAGACAAAATCTTAATAGTGCTCGAACTCCTGTACCAATCTTTATAAGATATGGTATGTATATATCAAGCCGAATGTAGCCATCTCAACGTAGTTTATAAATCCCCCCCCCCCCGATTAGTATTTTCCAAAATTACAGACTCTTAATTTGTTGAACTAATACCCTTAATATTACCTGAATTCCTGAACCGATCGTCATGAACGTCTTTATGCATGTGTCATGGAATCTGAGGTCATTTCAGCGGTATATCATAAGTCCTTCTCATTAGCAATATAAACACTGCAGCCTCTCAGACTGTCGAGGCAATATCCTTAATATTACCTGAATGTCCAAACCAATCTTCATGGAACTTGGTACGTATATCTTTCCGTCTGAAGTCCCTCAACGATGTGCATCATAAAACACTTCCATCAGTAATACCAATATTGCAGCCTTCCAAGTTATATTCTTTTATTGACTTCACTACGCAGACATGCTAACTTCTCTTCCTATTTGTCTTCTCAGATACAGCGAAAGGAAAGCGGCCAATTAGTTCTTTCCAGAACTGCTCTATTAAATATAACATATTACGAGTATGTATATCATGTATATCACGTATGATGTAACACATCACACCACGTATCATTAATATTACATTATACTGTAACACTGTTCTTAATATTATCATTAATATTAATATTATTTGTGGGTTATTTTGCGATGTTATCGGAGTGCATTTTTATCGACGCTGTCAGTAGCTCAGACTACACAGCAGCGACTGGTGTCATGATCTAAGCAATGAAATGAGAAAGACGTAGAAGAATGAGGCCGTGGCCAAATTCAGTAGGTGTACTATGCCGAGATTAGCCTGGAGAGACTGAGGAAAACAAAGAAAAACCTCAGAATATTTGTTGTGCCGGTCGAGATTTGAAACGGTTAAATGCTGAATATATTTTTTTTAAGAAAGCAGTCTTCTGGGATTTGGCACCGTGTATATGTTGTGTTAACCGACGTATCGGAGGAACGTATCGCCTCCATCTTCAGGATAGAAGGAAAAATATAAGAAATCCGCAAGCGAAGAGACCGTGAGAACCGGTAAAAGCAGTCTGCTTTTCACGGTCTCTTCGCTTGCGGATTTCTTATATTTTTCCTTCTATCCTGAAGATGGAGGCGATACGTTCCTCCGATACGTCGGTTAACACCACATATACACGGTGCCAAATCCCAGAAGACTGCTTTCTTCATAGTCACCGCCGTGAAAGTCTCAAATCTTACATATTTTTTTTATTGCTAGTGAGGCGGGACTAAGTCCCTTGTACTGCGGCCACTCCTGGGCTATTGTACCAGCCCCAGATGATAGGTGAGGGTGATTATGGAGCAATTGGTGGAATGAAGATTGGCAGCTGAAACCGAAGAACTCGGAGAAAACCTGCCCCAGCTCCACTTTGTCCACCACAAATCCCACTTGACCAGACCCGGGATCGAATCCGGGCCGCAGCGGTAGGAAGCCAGCGACTAACGGCTTGAGCTATGGCGCGGCCATGTTGAATGTAAGTCAGAAACGTTACAGTTTTGCCCCACTTCTTCAGTAATATTGTATAATCATTATGACCTGTCCTCATGCGAATATTTGGAGGCAGAGGATGGAACTATTTATAGGTCCTTAAGATTGATTTATAGGTTACTTAATAACGTCATGTCAACGACAGTAGTTGTATTCCTTAATATGAGATCAGAGGATGCTTACGAATGGGGGACTGTCGGAAGGATGCATTTGGTTCCCACTTCAAACTTTTATTTTGTAATTCACCAGGGAGGACTGAAGGAAACATCCTTTGTCCGACCGACATTTCAACTGGGTGCTTCCAAAATGAAAGTAGCGGTAGTGCCATCTGACAAATGTTTCCGTTTTAGGTCATTAAGCATTCATAGAGGCTTTGTAGGGGTATACAGCAAGATGAACTACACTTGAATAAGAGTGTTGTTTTAAATGTGTATACGAGAATATAACCTGCAGCCATATGCCAGTGTGTGTTAGAAGTGATCATGCAGCTCAGAAAATGTGTATATTATGTACTGAAGATTGTCATGTACAGAATTCAGCAAGGCACTCGTAAAGGGTTATCTGCTTATGCACCGTGTTAAGATTTAGGAAGTGGAGAAGATGTTGGTAGTGTTTCTCCACACAGAAATCGAGGATGTCCTTTCACTCTCCACAGTCCAGAGAATCTGTTCATTGTTATGCATTAGCATTGTTCTGATACACGCAACCAGAGCCATAACGAGGATAATTGGCATAGAGTCTTACTCAAGATCCAAAAAAGACCATATTTTACTCTTGCTGCTAGAGAAATTGAAAAGTTTACTGCAGTCTCCCCTAAAGCTACGAATGCCTTCTAGATGCGTTCTTTATGTTTCCTTATTCCTCAGCGCAGTCGTTATAGAGACTGGCTACGGGCTGGACGACTAAGAAGTCGGAGTTCGAGTCCCTGTGAGTGCAAGAATTTTTACTTCTCCATGACCGGCTCTGGAGTCCACCCAGCCTCCTATCCAATGAATAATGGAGGCTCCATCCCTGGGGGTAATGCTGCCGAGGCGTGAAGCTGGCCATTCACCTCAAACTAGTGCCGACTTCAGGAGAACGTGGGTCTGTACATCCACTCTCCCATATGTCTTCATGGCGTAGTGTTTAATCAGTTACTCACCGGAGCAACTTTACCGTCTTTTATTCCTCTCTGGTCTTGATGCCCGTCTGCTACAGGCGCGTGAGCTGTCCTGCTGTCACCCACAAAGTACCCCACAATTAAACACGAAGAGTAGATCACTTCCAAAAGTACGATTTTGTATGGTAAAAATAAGAAAACGTTGTTCTTGTGCTTAATTCACTGAGCACACGCCATTAAAACATATGGGAAAGTGGAGGTGTAGCTCCACCATTCTTTACCTCGGCACTATATGGAGGTGAGTGATCAGCTTCACGTTGCGGCCGCTTTACCTCCCGGGTGAACAAACTCTAATACTTATTTGTTATGCGACTGAGTGAGCCATAGAGCCAATCTGGATGCTTTGGAGTGGAGAGAATTCTCCTGACCTCGCCAGGCATTGAAGTCAAGTCTATAGCCCGTCTCTATGTCGACTGAGCTATTCCTGCTCTGTTATGTGTATAAGTTTATATCTAAACAAAAGTATTAGAATATAATAAAAGTGTTTCTTTTTAGCTTGGATGCCAAAATTCCATAATGTCATGAAGTATCCGTTTGATAGGATCTTACACTTGCAGACTCTTAGGGATATGGTTAGGAGTTTACATCTGCTGACTTTCCCGTTGTTTCTTGTTTCTTGTTTTTGCTTCATAACTGCGTGACAATCTAGTTGTAACTATAAAGCGAATTGAATTGGTGCTCGTGAGATTTTTATCCCGTAGATTATTTTATATTTTGGTATCGAGACTACTCAAGGTGTAACTGAATGTCGCCGACAAACTTTGGGCACGAGTACCACATACCAAAACAAGAAAGAAGAGTCCTTATCAGCATATGTCCGGAAACAATTTTTGAGTTATAGCTGAAAAACTACATTCATAAGTGCTCAAAATGTCCTCCATGAGATGTCTCATCACGGACCGCCGCATCTCCACAAACATACCGGGGTAGCTGCGGTATCATAAATATTGACAACCACCACTAGTGGTCGAAGGAGAATCCTCATGTTGTAATTCATTCTAAACATTAACAGTAGTTCAGCGTTAATGTGTGGGCGGGGATTGTTAGTGCTTCTTTGGTAGACCCGCACGTTTTGCGTAAATATAAGTAGAGTTAGCGTATTACTTCGCGAAATTTGGTAAGTGGAAAATCCCAAGAAGGAGACCCGGATAAGCCGTCAGTGAAAGATTGTGTGTCCCTGCGCCCCAAGGAGTTCGTTTCTCTACGATTCATTTAACTATGATTTCAATAGCTCAGACTGTATGGCGATGTGTGATGTTGCGGTTCGTGAAAACGAAAGTGCGGGGAAGCTGGCGTGGCCTAATATCCTGGCCTTTGCCTAGAAGGACTGAGGAAATCCAAGAGAATCTCAATTACGGCATCAAGCCTCTTGACTTATATCCAGTATTTCCTGAAAAAAAAAATGGCGAAGTTTGCTGAAGTGTTGTGGAAATAGAAAATGACAATGAGTTCACCGAGACCGACTGTTAAGATTTTCATTCATTCATCAGTGGCTCTACAGTCCTTTGTTGGACCCTTGCCTCTTCTTCCTTTTCGTAATCTTTATTACACAGACGGTATGACTCCTTGGATGAGGGATCAGCCCGTCGCAAGGTCGCTACCTGCATACAGGGCAACACAAACACAGAATTTGAGCACACACAAACATCCATGCTTTGGAGTGGGATTCGAACCCACGATCCCAGAGTTCTAGCGAACCGCAGTGATCGACGTTAAGAATTTAGGTGCATGAATTAACACATAACAAGTGGTTACTGTAGGTTCCAAAATCTTTTCATCTTATATCGAGCTCGGTTCAGAGGTCAGTAGCAAATAATCTGATCTCGCCTTTCACGATTATAGGCCCCAGGGTTTGAACTCTGGACTGCGGGACGATGATGACGCGGAAGTAAGGGAATGTTTAAATTCCGCATGAAATATGAGAGTTTCTGTGCCTGGTGAAAAAAAAATACCTTTCATCTTGTGAAAGGTAAGTGGTGACTTGCCTCATGCAATCCTATAGACAGCAACACTATCAAATGTGAGCCCTCCGGACGTTTGCAATTCTCATACGCCTCAGAGACTCTCTCTCTTACCGCTACCACAAGACGCACTTGTATTCTCTCCAGTTTCCAGAACAACAGGGCACAGGGCACAGGGCATTTAGTTAAAAGTGTTGCAGAGTAGGTCTGTATCGGCCTAACAGTATCCTCCAAGAAACTGATTAATTCTTGTGAAGCCGCCAGTCGCTCAGCTATTGAAGAATTATCCGTTATATCATAGAACCTGAATGTTCACAAGAGCCCTCCACCGATGTATATCATGAGCCAGATTAATCCCTTCCATACCACGAGTATTCTGTTTCTCTGAGACCTATTTTAATATTATCATCCCACCCTCCTCTAGGTCTTCCTAGTGGTCTCTGTCCTTCTGGCTTTCTCACCAAAACACTGTATGCATTCACCTTCTTCCCATACGTGCTGCATGGTCTGTCAATCTCATCAGCCTTCACTTGACCGTTATAATGAAATTTTGTGAAGCGTAAATATTATGGAGCTTCTGATTACGCAGTTTTTCCCAACCTCCTATTATTTCGTCCCTTTTCAGTACAGATTTCTCCTCAGCATCTTGTTTTCAAACACCCTGTCTATGTCCTTGCCTTACAAAATTATTGTTCATGTCTCACAACTAGACAAAATCATAATAAAAACAGGTAAAGCTCTCCCCGTAACAGGCCATGGTGGCCCATAGGGTTGTGAGACGTCGAGGCTCTCACGTTTTCTTTAAACAGTCGGCTTACAGATGGCGGTAAGTTTGTCAGCCTTAAGCGCCGGCCGCCCTTTACCCCCTATGAGAATTCCTGCTATTCATTTCTCTTTAGGGCTGAGTGGACCTCAAGGCCATAGTGCGGCTGGAAGGATTAGGTCAACTGAAAAATCCAGTAACCTCATCGGGATTCGATTCCGCGACTTCATGGCTTGTAACATAGTGCCTCAACGAACTACGCTACCACGTGCCACAAATCGTAATATAAGAATGTTTAATAAATTATTTGGAAATACAACAAAGTTGTAGGACTTAGGAGGACACTAGGAAATTAAAACGACGTTCATAATGAACATTCATTAATCGTAGACTGAGTTCTAGAAATACCTTTCACCAGTCACTTCAGAATATTCTTAGTCTTCGCCTTTCTAAGAGCCCAAGGATAAAATTAATAATTCTGCATGTTGCTTTATATGAACACGAAACTTTGTCTTTCTGAGAGAACAAACAAAAGGGACAATGCACTACTTATCGTTCCTGGCTTGAATTGGAAGGATCTTCTTTCGAGCCCCAATATCGTATAATATAAGCATTTTTGTTTCCTATATCTGTTGAGTTCTGGGCGGATCTGTGGTCATGTGACGGTCCATTGTCATATTAAGATTGTCTACAGATCATTTTATAAATGAGTAGAAAACCTGAGGTTAAGAAGTTAAGTACTTCTTACAGTATTTAAGAAACACCGTTCATAAGATGCCTTAGTTTTCTTCAAAATATTCTACATGTCTTTTGTCTTAGAAATGAAAATTTTATTGAATTTTGACTGATCGGATGAATCAGTCTCAGTAAGTTGCTTGTTTCTTCAATGCTTGGTATGAGCCAGGATGGCTCAGTCAGTTAAGTGACCGGCAGTGAGCTGGACGATGGAGAGTCGATTCACAGCAAGGGCAGTTTTCTCCACTAACACGTCCAGACATCCCTGGGATCCAACCAGAATTCTATAGAATTTAAGCTAGGAGAAATTTTTTTCAGGAGGGGTGGGGGGAGTACACGATATGTAAAGCTGACTGCTCATATCTGGTTGTGGAACATGTCAACGGCTACAAGAGAGAAATAAGTAGCTCAAACTGGCTGTAGGATTCTGTCGACTGAGACTTTAAGACTGGAATGATAACCAGTGTGCCCAGGTGTGTTCCTAGGAATCAGATTCGGGATTCCAGTATTTATCAGTTGTACTGAACAGATCTAGAAATTACCCATTCATTTATATTGCTTATATTTCATAGGCTGGGTCTGACTCTTGAACTTCCATGTAAATGCATTCACACTTCCAACCGACAGACGCCAATTTCAGCAGCATTTACCTTTCGCCCACTAAAGTCTTAGGAGAAATGACGCGAATACCGACCCCAGTGTCATCGAGATTCAACACTTCCATATCTGCTCCTACACTGGGAGAGTGGGTTCGAATCCCTTCCTGGATTTGATGGTTGCATTACTCTATGTTGTCCTGAGTAGGGGCAGGAACAGGAGAATTTTCTCTACTCCACAACGTCCAGACCGGCTCTGGGGTCCACCCAGCCTCCTATCCAATGGTTTTTATTTCCTTGGCACTACAGCCCCAGTGGGCCTAGGCCTACCTCCATGAACTTCTCCGTTCACTTCAGTTTTTCTAGATCTTACACATACGGTAGGACTCCTTGGGCGAGTGATCAGCTCGTCGCAAGGCCTCTACCTGTACACAAACACAGAAACTAAACATGCATGCCCTGAGTGGGATTCGAACCCACGATCCCGGTTTCCAAGCGAGTGAAGACAGTACATGCCTTAGACCGCTCGGCTACCGTGACCGGCCCTATCCAATGGTTACCGGGTACTATTTCAAAGTGAGAAAAGCGGCAAGGGCGTCAAACTGACAACTCCATATGGTGCCAAGTTCAAGAATAGTGGAACTACTTTATCGCAACCTTCCATAGGTTGTCATGGCTTGGTGCTTAACTAATTACGCGCCGGATCAACTTCGGTTTTTACCTACTTTGGAAGAGATGTCGCTATTGGTTGATCTCCTATCCAAAATGGCCTAGCTTGTGCCTAGAAGATCAGCATAGCCTTCAAATTCAGAGTTACAAGAGGCCGAACAGAACTAGCTGAGGAAGAAATAATGACTAGAATCCAGGGCTCCTACCAATAACTCAAGTTCTCGTAATTGCCATACATTGGCTTTAGACGGCCGGAGTAAATAATTCGGTAAGCAGCTGCGATGTATGGTTGTCAGACACAGTACATGACTGAGAAAGATTCAGTAATATCCAACACGTCGGCGATGAAAATCTTTGAATATCTTACGGGCCAGTATGGGATTTGGTGTCAGAAATGACCAAGAAATGAAAGAAAGAACTCCACAATCTTATACCAAATATTAAAAGGACAAGACTGAAATTCTTGAGACATATGATTGGAATATATTTTCACGATTTTAGAGCGTGACTATAGACGTGGTTAAGACTGGTAAATGGATATATTGACCACCAAAATGGGACTACGGTAGTGTCATGTGGACACGTCTTTCCAGCACTAATGATGGCGAATTGGGGGCCAAATCGGAGATAACTAAATTGCTCTTGATATATTTGCCGGCGGAAAGACGCCACGGGCGACTAGCTGAGGCTAGGAAGTAATTATTGCAGGGGACGGATTCGCATTACATAGAACTGTCAGCCAACTAGGGTGATGGTGTATTCGGCCTCCATCTGCCACTACTGTCTCAGGACTATTGCCAACGTGGAAGCTGCTTGCTGTGACGCACCACGATTAAGACAGACAATATTCACATATTCCTCTGTGGAGTCGAATTAGAACACCTTCACCACAGCCCTGAGAGTCGTAAAAGGCGACGAAAATGGAACCCGGTGCCTGGGGGTATATCTGCGCTACCCTATCACTAGGGGGCATAAATTCAGTGACCTGGTCCTCCAGGTTAGGGTTTTGACGCAAGGCTAACGACCTTGCTCTCTAAATAAATTATTATTGCGAAAACAAAAGACTTATAATTCCCAGGAATGGACAGATCTGGCAGAATCTTTTAAGGAAGGCTGTGGTTCAAAAATGGCTGTTTGCCAATTAGTATGATGAATATTCATATATTAATACAATAAGTCCTCGTTTAAAGTCATAGCTACGTTCTTGTAAACAGCGATGTTTTGTGAAACGACCTTAAGCTGCTCTGTTTTTACCAAAAGAAACTTAAGAAATAAATAGGTTACGTTCCTCAGCGTTTCTTCATCCCAATAACATGTATCACAATAGAGACACTGTTAACGCAATTGTAAATACTTGCATATTCTTGGTTATAAATGCAATTATAAAATATCATAATGTTTAACATTTAGTCTGAGATGATGTGCCGATCACAGTGGCCTCGAGGTCTAAGGCATGAAGTGTCTTCTCTCGCTCGAATGCGGTGATCGTGGGTTCGAATCCCACTCACAGTTTGGATGTTTGTCTGCGTTTATTCTGTGTTTATGTGTAGGTAGCGGCCTTGCAACTGACTGATCACTCGTCCAAGGAGTCCTACGGTCTGTATAAGAGAAATTGCGAAACTGTAGAAGAGGCCAGGGCCTAACAAAGGGCTGTAGAGCCATTGGTGAACGAACGAACGATATGGTGTATTCATCAATGACAATAGGCGAAGCAAGAGAGTGGTGATCTTGTCAACGTGAAGCGCTTGTCTGGGCGAGTAGCCCTTCTCTTCGGTCATTTCCTTAAATTCTTGGATGAGCAACGACATAAGAACGAGTTAACACGACGCTGTGTGTAGCGCTGACATGAAAGCAGTATCAACGTGATAACAAATGAACTTTAAACGAGGACTTCCTCTAATACTGAAAATCAAGCTAGCCGTACGAGTATCCGTATGCTGCACGCAAGGTTCCGTGTAATTTTTTAATCCTTTGAAGACTTCATCTCTTCCAAATAGTATATAAAGATTCAGTTCGTACCTCATTTGAAACATTTCGCCTCCGCTGCAGGGGCCAACCAGTTCATGATATTCAGGATAACATATCTGTTCATTGTGAGAACTATATTGTCACGTGTAGTGGTTTGTGCATGACCTATGAGAAGGGATTTGGATTGGATGATTGGATTTATTGACACCTTATGCATTCACACAACTCGGGACTACAGACGATACAAAGCTATTGCTGATCTGCACACTTTACAGTTCATCATTACACACGCACTAGCGTTCTGTCTTCACTAGTCGTATCCTGGCAACGGATTTATAACCGTCTCACTGTAACTTCAAATCACGCATGAAGTCCATTTATTGCAATTCCTTCTCAATGAACTTAGGCTGTCACTTTCAGAATTCAACCCAGTTCTCGACAACAATTGACTTTAACTGCTTTATCTACTATAAATCCCACAAAACCTGACCTGGGATCGAGCCCAGGCGGCCGCGGTAGCAAGTCGGTGACTAACCGCCTGAGCTGAGGTTCGGCCTAAGAGTACTGATTAATCGAGTGCATCTGTAGTCTATTGCAGTAATTGCTTTGAAACAAGCAAAAAGTTTAGGCTTGAAAGTAAGAAATTATTCTATACCTCTATACTAATTAAATGTAAATGTAAAGTTGTCTCTGTGCTTGATTAAGTAATTATTTCTAAACTTAAATATTAAAAAAAAAATCGAACGTAAAGGGTAGCGAGGGTTTGGGAGGGGTTGTTTCTCAGCTCTATTGATCCAAAAAGAGGAAATCTTTTACCGTAAGACGGATGGTTCTCGAGCGATAAGCAAAAGCAGCTTCCTAAGGGGTTTGCAAAAAGGAGGGGCGGGATTTTCAGGTTTCTAACTAAAACTTCCCCAGGCATGTCCTCCGCCATTATTCCAAATTTCGTAGAAGCGGTGTGGAAATATACAAAATAAACAGACGCCCACTTCTTTGTAGATGTAAGGGATACTTTGCTTCTTTGGTATAAAATTTTTGCAGGCATCCTAATATTTCGACAGTAGCGCTAGGGGAGAACGGAAAACGATGAAAGCAGGAACTACCATCCGACACTAGCGCTAGCGGAGACTGGGTGTCGGTGAAAGGAGGAACTACAATTCATAATACGAAAACGAAATAACGCATAGGTAAAGTTGGGTAAAGTGGTCCCTGTGCTTACTCAATTAAGCACTATACCATCAAGATGTATTGAGGGATGGAAGTATAACTCCACTCTTCTTGACCTCGGCACTACATGGAGGTGAGTAACAACGCATAAGATGAAAACAAATATTTGTAGGAATTTAGTCAGCATCATATACAATATAGCGCATGATATACAATCTGTACTTTCATGTTAATTATAAAAATATATATCATAAATACATTAATTGCAGTGATCATTTGAATATTACGATTTAATAGTACAGTGTAATAACAGTTGTTAGCAAGTACTTCAATAAAGACATAATTCTATTCCATAGTCAATTATCCTCATACTTAAGACATCAATTTATTATGACGCCAATTCGGAAATCTAGAAGGGGCTAGGAAACGAAGGTGACTATGGGGGGCAGCCCCTCTACTATATAAACAGAAACCATTGTAGTTATTTAGGAATGGCGCAACGTATCAATTTGACAAAGATGTAACAAATTCAGTATGTATGAGCGAATGTGTGGTACGTTAAGAAGTCTTGAAGACAGAAACATGGACAAAACCACAGCTACAATTTTATAAAATAAACAATTTTGCTACCCTGCTTTATGGAATTGAACCTTGGACAGTGAAAAACAACAGACATACATTAAATGCAATCCTTAGAGGAGAGATGACGACTGCTCTACATTAAATCATATTAAGGAAGATATATTAGGAGAAAACTGGAAATACAATCAGCACGAAATAAAGTTGATGAATACGGACAAAATTGGATAAATCGTCCGGATAGAGCGACTGGTGAAATAATACAGAAACTGATTCTGCGGCTTCTGCGGTATAACCCAAACGGATGCCGAAACCGAGGAAGATGGAATGAGCACGTGAAATGGGAACAAGCTTGGCTGCGTACACCATGAAATCAAGTTTACAGGAGAGATTTTAAGGGAATAAAAATATTCTGGGGACGAGTAATGATTGACGAGAGTAACAGACAAAATAATAAAATTGAAATTGTCTGTAAATAAGATCTAAAAGTTTGTGACGATGATACATTAGCACAAATATTTTGCTTTTGGACATTACCCATCGTCTTGTCTTTATCTAAACACCTTCCTGTTTATTTCTCAAAACACAAAGTTTCGGAGACTGGATTTTGTCTTCGTATTTAAGTAAAACTACCCAGTCAGGAGATAGGGACGAGCTCTATCGATTGGGCCAAACTGAGTAGGTTTTCCTGAGGACGGAGACAGAATCCAGTCTCCGAAACGTTATGTTGTGTCCAAAAATATAATATTTGTGGAAATGTCTGTACTGAAAAAAAAATTAATTAAGTACAAGGAGATGTGAAAATCAGAGGAAGTTATGAATGAATGAATGAATGAATGAATGAATGGATGGATGGATGGATGGATGGATGCATAAGGGATGGGCCATAATAATCTGGCCTTTGCACTGCGACCTTCAGTGATGTATTGTGCTTCTTCTTTTCTGGTTAACTCTTTATCAATCCTACACTTCGAATGAAATGTATCTCAAATATAATGGGGGGGTCGTAATAGTCACTTAGTTCCATAAAAAACTGGCTGAGGTGACGAAATCTCAAATAAGTTATGGCCTCACAATCACATAGGATGCGTGGCTGAGGAAGCTATCGTTAGCAAAGAAATTAAAGTTAGGGTCAATGAGATGACAAACCAAGACTATATTGGATCTCGATGTTATTTCCTGGCGTTGTGAAATCCGAGTGAGTTAACGCGTAGAATTTTATTGGAATTCAAACCGATACGGCCCTTCGGTTGAGAGAAATGAGTATGGAGGAAGGCTGGAGCAGTAGGGCTCCAAAACGGGCAGCAAGGGCCCTATTCTGTAGGCTATTCCAACTTAAATTCTACTACAAATTAGTTGTTGCATTCATATGTTCACATATCCAGTCTCTAAATTGGTTGTTGCCTTTCAGAATAGTAAAGAAATGTGTAATTTCCAGCATCAAGTTACACAGAACCCAATGAGACCTGCAATACAATCCCCTCTCTTTTTCTTCTGACCTCATTGGAACGTGTAGTCTGCTAGGAACCCATTGGTAAAGTCGATCTAAAACCTCTCTGAGGGTGTGTCATCAGGAGATAGTGGCGTAGATCATTAGGTCATCATTGAAAAGTTAACAGTGAGAACCAAAATTGCCACACCGGAGATCTCGCTGAACCCGAAGGACTTTTCTTCTGTAAGGTTACCTACTCAGATGAAGTGACGGGAAGTTGGGGAAAACTATATAATCGGGAGCTTCATAACTTTTACTCTTCGCAATGTATAATAAGAATGATCAAGTCAAGGAGGATTAGATCGACATGGCATGTAGCACGAATGGGAAGAAGAGGAATGCATATAGGATATTGGTGGGAAACAAGAAGAAAAGAGGTCACTAGGAAGACACGTAGGCGGGTGAACAATATTAAAATGGATCTTAGGGAGACAAGATGGGATGGTATGGATTGGATTGATCTGGATCAAGTTATGGACCAGTGACGGACTCTTGTGAACATGGTAATGAACTTGGATGGACCATAAAATTCTGGGAAATTCTTGAGTAGTTGCACAATTGGCGGCTTCTCAAGAAGGGCTTAGTTCCATGAGTGAGTGAGTGAGTGAGTGAGTGAGTGAGTGAAGGTTAGTTACTCAAAGCATGACCTACCCTCAAAGATGTGTTACTGGAAATGAAAGGTATGCCCCATTCAAACGCCAATGTTTCTTTGGATGAAACTGGAAAACACTGTTCACACTTTGTTTGGTATATGCTTTTGAAATGCAGACGATGTAAGAAGTGAAATATAAACAGTTGTCAAGGAATTTTGTGACAATGAAAAAAACGTCAATAGCAACAGCAAGAAAGGAAACACGAAAGAAACTAAGTAAAGTTAAAATGTTCCTATGCGTTTTAATATACGCGAAACTTGGTTTAAAAGCAAATAAAAAGTGAAATTCAAGCAACATTTCCCAAAAATGTCAAGGTAAAGTCATTAAAATTAAAAGAACGAAACCACAAGAAAATACACTAATCCTCTTCTTCTCGGATGTGACACCGCGTAGGCGGTTAGACGTTCGCCGACGTTTCGGAGAAACATACTACCTACACCATCATTGCCGAAGAGTTAGCCATGCATTAAACCAGAAAGATTTTACCCTGCAACAGGCGTCACATCCCAGAAGCCATCTTTGTAAACATTTCAAATCCAAAAATTTAACTTTTAGTCACTAAAGTAAAATAGACAAACAGAATTTTGAACCTACCCATCCATTTCTATCTAGGTTTCAAGTTTAATCATGTGTGGAGCTTTACCTCCACTCGCGCATCCGTCTTCATCATGTCCTGCTTAAATGTGCTAAGAAGTGGTAAGATATTTATTTGAATAAATATAAAATAAAGTGCCCGTGGCGATGTTATCACGGTAATTGCCTGAAAGGACTAGTGGAAACCATGAAAAATGCCAGTCATGCTCACCGGGCATTACCAGGCTTGATCAGAATGCATGAAAATCGCGCTGTCCAGGGGCAAACCTGTTCCTTCAAGTCACATGCTCAGTCAGCCATACCATATGCACAGTAAGTTTAATGCTGACAGTGGCCTCCCACTGCGTCATGTATTTAATGCTGAAGGACAAATTATGGGCTGCTTAAGGACAAGATTGATCCGCTGGAACGGAATTAATGTCAATGGAAAATTGATGGAAGAAATGGGAGGGAAACTTATCGTACACCAGCGCCGTTGCCAACTCTGGCACCACAAAACTACCCAGATCTTCCCTTTATTTTTTCGTGGCGTGGGGTGAGACTGAATCCACTTGGTACATGGGCCAATAATTGGCCTTTTGTACCAGCCCCGAATGATATATGATGATTGAGAATTTTGGTGGAATGAGGATTGGCAGGGGAAACTGAAGTACTCGGAGAAATCCTGCCTCAGTGCCACAAATCTCACATGACCTTACCAGTGATCGAACTAAAGACGCCGTGTTAGAAAGGCAGCAACTAACATATTGAGCTATGGCACGGCCTGATTCACACAGTAACAGATGAAGGCGGAAGAAAACTCTTCCTAGGCTATGGTATTCTGCGATGTGACACCGTGTAGTCTGGTAGATAGTTACTAACATTTCAACCGAACCTGTTGCCTTAATCTTCAGGACAGGAGAACACTCTCTAGCTCTGAAGATGGAGGCAGCTGGTTCCTCCGAAATATTTGTAACGATCAACCAGTCTACATGACGCCAAATCCCAGAAGACCCTAAAATTCATAGTCACC
>NW_019737091.1:1170131-1188002 GCF_002891405.2 Cryptotermes secundus | reverse complement strand
AGACAAGCTGTAAACTTTATTCTCGTAGACTTCAATTTCTGCATCCACCGGAAAAGTGTTCGTTTCCCTTGCGCGATATAAGGCTTAGCTATTGGGAATAACGTAGCTCTAGAAGTGAAGGTGCCCTTGTGTTTAGCCCTACGTCATCATGGAGGTAGGCGTGGAGATAAGGCGGCTTCTTTATTTTGGCTGTAGATGACATCACCTTCAGCTGGCTTTACCTCTGTGAAAAGAGAAGAGCCATTGGTATCCAACGGCTAGGAGACTGAGCAGCCTTCAAAGCCACGGGTAATTTGAGTAGCAGAAGTTAACAAATTCCTACAGGGAATGAAGCCCGGCCAGCCAGTGTGTACCCTATCGCGTTATTGTCTGTTGTAGCACAGGAATAGTTGTGAATACACATACATAAGGAACTCCATACTGCAGACTCATTCTTACGAAGCTAACAGTCGCTGATCTGATCAAAATTCTCTGCCTTCTGCGTGTGGAACACATAGGTTCATTACCACGTTCCACAGAGCCCGCCAATGGTAACAATCCCGTACCAGATAAACCTTGTACATATCTTCATATTCTGCTGCTGTAAGATCCAGTCTGAACCCCCTGTCTAGGCCTGTCCACACATGGGACCGGAGAGGCTCAGTGAGGATATTGACCTGAAAAGGGTTAAGCCAGTGTTTCTCAAACGGCGTTCCGCGGAATCCCGAGGTTCCGCGTACTGAAAGCGAGGATGAAGTTAAAAGGTAAAGCTGTCCCTGTGCTTAATTAATTAACCACTATGCTGCGAATATATACGGGAGGCGTGGAGGCATAGCTCCACTAGTCTTGACCTCGCCACCAGGTAGAAATGAGTGATCAGCTTCACCTTCCGGCTGCTTTATCCCTAGGGAAATATCTCCTGATATGAATTGGATAGGAGGCTGGATGCTCTCCAGAGGCGGTCTGGACACTGTGGGGCAGAAATAAATCTTTTGCCCTTGCCGGGAATTGAAGAGCGGTCTTCCAGTCCACTGCCGGTCGCTATGCCGACTGAGCTATTCTGGCTAAGGAAAGAAAGATAACATGATACAGAAACAGGCTAAATGCGACCCAATATCTGATAATTCAGCTTTCTTTTCGAGTGCAAAATTGTTCCAGGGTCAAATTAAACTCAATTCCAAGTGGGGCCACGCATTTTTCTCTCCTGCACTGCCTAATACTTTTGGAAGGATAAATCTACACCGTAATTTCGCAGATTTCGTGAATATGATCACAAAATATCATATATTCTTGACGTCAGATCGATGCTAACTTCCCAATAAGCGGTCATATACCTTTAGAACTGCTCTCATTCACTCAAGTTTAGATCAACAATTGCCTCACGTGGTAGCGTAGTTGGTTGAGGCACTATGCTACAAGCCGGAAGGTCGCGGATTCTAGTCCCGATAAGGTCATTTGATTTTTCAAATGACCTAATCCTTCCAACCACACTATGGCCCTGGGGTCGACTGAGCCTCTAAAAGAAACGAGTACCAGGAATCTTCCTGGGGGGTATAGGGCGGCCGGCGCTTAAGGCTGACAACCACACCGCCATCTGTGAGCCGATTGTCTAGAAAATATGGGATCCCTGACATCTCATTTCACTGATATATTAATATTTTCTTCCGAAAATGAATATTGTCTTAACAGATGCAGACTCTTCGTGCAAGAAATTTGAGATTTTACGTTCTCATGGCGATGTTATGAAGATTGGAGTCTCCTTGAATTTGATGTCATGTAGTCTAGTAGATGTTAACCGATGTTTCGGAGGAATGTGCTGCCTCTATCTTCAGAGCGTTAATGTAGGTCTAAGCCGAGAACAGAAGAAAGTGTTGCTGCAACACAGGTGGTCTAGGAGTTCTGAGCGATTCGGTAGAATAAGAAAAAGAAGAAGACTAAGAGGAAGAAGAACAAGAAGGAGGAGGAGGAGAAGAAGAAGGCGAAAGTTTATGAATGATATAGAATCTTTCCGCGTCTATTTACTACGATGTTTACCGTTCTCCTTACCCCGCCTAGTTCTCTCAGTGCCCATTTCCCGAACTATCTCTTGTCCCTAAATTAGTATCACGTTTTACAAAGTTAAGCCAAATTTTCTACACTGAAGATGGAAGCAACGCTTCTTTCCAAAAATTCGGTAAATACTGTATTTACCACATTACACGGCGTCAGGTTCCAAACTACAACACCCTTCACAGTCACTCACTGATGTGAGAACCTCAAACCTCACGAAATAAGTGCAATAATATTCGGGGAACGCATGCTTGTCGCTACACAGTTCAGAGAATTCCCTCCGTAATCCTAAGGCCTAAAACATACAAACTAGAATTTGTTCCGTGCCGCTTTGTATGGCTGTGAAATTTGTGCCCGTCTTGTTGCATGTCCTGTTAAATCACATCCATTGTTATAGTAATATGTCCATC
This sequence comes from Cryptotermes secundus, assembly GCF_002891405.2. NCBI lineage: Eukaryota > Metazoa > Arthropoda > Insecta > Blattodea > Kalotermitidae > Cryptotermes > Cryptotermes secundus. Next base: position 1,185,564 of record NW_019737091.1, on the reverse strand, counting down.
TGGCTCAGCCTGAAAGCAGTTTATGTTGTGCACATGCACGAAGTGTTTGTGGGCAGCAAGAACTTCCTTGCGTGGAACAAAAACTCAGTGTAATAACCAATACGCAATATTTGTGTAAGGGAAATAAATACAGGATTGAACTGAACTGAAATCTGTAGCTGAATATGAAATCAGAGGATTAAGTTCTGAAGACTTTTCATTTAAACGCATGTATCTTCATTTTAACAGCAAAATGACAGCATTAATATTAAATACATTGTTACATATTCCATTTTTGAAAGTAAGTTTCCATATGCAAGGCTTATGGTGTTGTAAGGTGCGAAAGGACACCTTTCTGCATCATTTTAGAAACTTCTTCTATCAGCAGACACAAAATTAACACGGAACTTCTTGAAATGTAGGTATCCAAAGAAAGACGCTTGTACATATCGAACAATTTATAGTTTTATATATTGTAATATAGATAAGCCGGTCACGGTAGCCGAGCAGTACTGTCTTCGCTCGCTTGGAAACCGGGATCGTGGGTTCGAATCCCAATCAGGGCATGGATGTTTAGTTTGTGTGAGTGTACAGGTAGATGCCTTGCGACGAGCTCATCACCCGCCCAAGGAGTCCTACCGAATGTGTAAGATCAAGAAAAACCGAAGTGAACCGAGAAGTTCATGGAGGTAGGCCTAGGCCCACTGGGGCTATAGTGCCAAGAAAAAAATAGTTNGGCAAGGCGGCCACTGATTGGCCTATTGTAGCCTGCCCCCGCTGATTATGATGATGGAGAATTTGGTGGAATGAAAATTGGCAGGGGAAACCGAAATACTCGGAGAAACTCCGCCCCAGCGCCACTTTATCCACCACAAATCCCACTTGACCAGACCCTGGATCGAACCCGGGCCGCCGCGGTGGGAAGCCAGCGACTAACCTCTTGAGCTACAGTGAGGCTTCACATCCATCTAGCTCAGTGGTCAAGAAGGGTGGAGCTATATCTCCACTCTCGCGTAAGTCTTCATGGCGTGGTGCCTAGTTCTCTGTGTAACCGGTCAGAGAGCATAACTTCAAGAATGTCAGAATGTGTTGCCTGGCTGCACATCTCAAGGGGCGGTGGCAGATGAGTATGTAGCAATGGTGAAATGTTGATCAGCGGGGGAAAATAAACTAGTGAAATCAATTTACTTTTGAATTAAACTAAAATTAGAACCTACAGAAAACCCGTTTATCAAAGAACATATCTGCAAACTCTTTTTTTCGCTATCTTCGTCTGGTTACTGCCATTAGATGAAATATCATTCAATTGTGCAAGTTTATTAAATGCTGACATCGAATTACTGTGACATATATATATTCACATGTGCAGATTGTGCAGGCTGATAAACATGGCCATGACTCACATCTGATCGTGTTGGTGAATGGCGGACACCTCATGATCTTTCAGAGTCTGCATTTTTATGCATTCCAAGTTTGATCATCTTCATGATGATAACTGGGCTACCTAACATGTATCTGAACGTCTTAATCTAGTTCAAGGACCATCGTCCACAGTCATGTTTGTTCAGCAAGCGGCCTCTCTTGGGCGACCTCTTGTTAAGCGGGTCACGAGGATATGGGAGTTAAAGAAATATCATCATCATCATCATCATCATCATCATCATCGTCATCGTCATAGTCGTTTGTGAGCTTGTTGGCTCGTTCCGTCCTCAAACATGAAACTGGATCTTACTGGATCACATTTTCCCTCAGGTGATAACATGAAAGTTAGGAATTGCTGGGTTTGGGGACTTTTTACATTGTCCCATATTCTAAAAAGCTAAAGAACACAACGTTTCGGAAGCTGGATCTGTTTCCTTCCTCAGGTGAGGGAGGTCCAGTGATTAAGGTTAGCTCTTTCTAAAAGACCCAGTAGAGTAGTTGTCTCGTGCCCCCTCACCTGAGGAAGGAAACGGATTCAGTTTCCGAAACGTCGTGTTCTCTCGTTCTTTATGTTACTGGACGATGAACTAAGTTCAAAGACCTAGTCATTCAGAGTATTATGCAACATCGTCAGACTAATGCGGAAGCTGTTTGGGAGATCTCTTTGAAGGTATCCTCTGCAAATGTTCCAGCAAACAGTTTGATGCTTTACTTAAATTCACTAAAAGTGTAAACACAGAATGAAGAGAATATGTCCTTCTCTTTGTCGACTCATCTGTCTGTTTAATCTCATCAACCAACGAAAGATAATACTGCTCCTATGCTTAATTAAGAACAAATCCGTGAAGACGTATCAGAAGTGAAGGATGGCTCCACGCATTCATAACCTCGCCAACAGATGGAGGTGACAAGTCAGCTCCCAGACACGGCCGCTTTACCCTCAAGGAAACAGACTCCGGTATCCACAGGACAGGAGGCTGAGTTGGCCTCAGAGCCTATAAATGTAGAGGAAATAATTTTTTGTCCCTACTGGGAATCGAACCTCGATTTCTTCGTCGTCCTCCCCTTAGTATTGTAGTTATACCGACTGAATTATTCCAGTTTCACCTTAACCAACGCAACGTTTTAAAATTCCCGTAAGTCTTAACATTAATACGTCTTTGGAAGGGATATTGATACACAGTCTAACACGCACATAATTATGTTTCCTATTTCATTGGGACGTGAAAGTTATGATTATATTAACGTAGGCCTGTATCAGTACTGCCACCCTTCAACTGACAGTCACTCACCTAGTTAAGAAATTTCCCACATTTCATGGAAGCCAAAGTTTAACTGTTGTTCACAAGAAACCACCATCGGACTGTATGCTGAGCCAGTTGAAACTAGTCAACAGCCTCACTTTTGTTTCTTCAAGATCAANTCCCACATTTCATGGAAGCCAAAGTTTAACTGTTGTTCACAAGAAAACACCAAATATGTGCCATTTATACGAGTACGTACTGTTTCTATTTGAGACGTTTCGAAACATGCAGCTTCTCTGTTACTTGAAGAAAAAGAAGGAAGAACTTAGTAAATCTGGACGATGAGACGACACGTAGAATGCAATGGNTTCCTTCTTTTTCTTCAAGTAACAGAGAAGCTGCATGTTTCGAAACGTCTCAAATAGAAACAGTACGTACTCGTATAAATGGCACATACTTTGAAGTTGTCTTGGCCTAATATGTTTTTGTACAACGAGTCTCTTAGCAACCTGATAATAATTACTCTTTAACCATGAAGATGGAGGCAGCACGTTCTTCCGAAACATCGACATCTACTAGACTGCACTGTGTCATATCCCACAACACACGGAGTTTAATCTTAACATTCAATTTGCCCGAATCTTGCATTTGTAGTCCCACCATACTAACTTTGATGCATGAATTTAACAGCTCTGGAGAGAGATATATACTGTAGAACAGACCACGTGACTGACTTCTTCATAAATCATAGAGAGAGCTACTGGCCTTACATGGCTTGATGTGATTACTGTGTTGTTGCAACGACTGTACTAGATGGTTTCTGCCTATGTACAATGCGATCGTCAGTATGAAGTGAATGAGTGGACTGTTTTACAGGACACGGTGGCAGGTAACTTTCGCTTGACCATCCCGCGCTATCCTTGTGCAAGCCTTGTATTTCCTTGACCTCTTAAGTGGACTTACCGCTCTCACATCTACTCGTACACTATTTACTGGCTGTACATAAGAAGAGGAACTTACGTCAGATTCTGCATTCAGCTTGAAGCAAACTAGAGACAGTACGTAGACTTGCATATCTTACTAGAAAATTCACAGAAGTATGGGTTCGCAGAACCCACGAAACATAGAGAGGAGAGGCATCCCTGCCTACGTTCATTGCCATATGCCGGGTCAGATAGATGAGGCCCCAACTTAAAGCCCAAGAATGTGATAATGTGCTGCCTGGTTGGGATTCCCACACACTTCAGGGTGCTATGATGGGCATATGTGAGTATCAAGAAGTGACAGAGAGACGATTATGGGGTGAAAAAGAAGAAATTTGGAGTAGAGCTTCGTCCACCACAAATCGCACAGGAGGTCACTCCGTATTGAACTCGGGTCTCCGCGGTGAGAAACGATCATCTGGCACAGTTAATAAATGTGTATAAATTGGTTAATCAGCCAGAGCGTGTTAATTGTGTTAATTTTTAATCTGGCTGAAAATGTTCGCCACTATTTTCGTCTCTGTTTCCCTCGTGTTGTGTGTTCCTGTCTTATAAATTGGTAGCTACTGGCTCTATTTCATGGCATCCCATTTCTCTTCAGCATTCTCCTATATTTCTTCAGCTTTGCGGCCCAGGAGGCTCAGATATTTTGTATCATCCTAATAATCTCATCATTTCCCATTGCTTCCACTTTTGTCGTTGTGAATGTCTTATTTTTCTTTCCCACTCTACATTTCGCTTCTGCTCACACGGACTTTGGCTGTTGGATCTTGGCAATTCGAGACAGCCAGTTTGTCTTGTTATTCGAATAATAATAATAATAATAATCATCATCATCATCATTGTCGTCGGCAAAACATCCCGTTTTAAGACACAACCTTTTTAGAAGATTTATCACTTCTTTTGATTTCTCAACAATAAATTTTACAGAGCAAGGTCGTGGGCCTTGCATCCAGCTCCCGACCTGGAGGACCATGTCCCCCGTTCACAGAGTGGCCCAGTTATACACCGAGGCACCGGTTCGCTTCTTATCGCTTTCTGTGACTCGCAGGGGTAGAAGTGTCTCTGCGGAGACCTAGGCATGAATGTGAAGGTAATATTATGAAGGACCTTAAGGACATGGTGTACGAAGGCGTTGACTACATTCATCTGTCCCAAGACTGGGTCCATTGGTAGGCTCTTGCGAACGGAGTAATACACGTTCAAGTTCCATAAATGCAGGGAGTTTATTGGTCAGCTGAGCTGCTATTCTCAAGAAGAGACCTGCTCCGTGGGCTTAATTATTAACTGTCGCAATTGCAACATAAATTAAAATACAACCATATATATTCTCTTTAAATCAGATCTGTCCTCTTTTAAGCGTTAAATTTCAGGCATCTTGTCAGGGTTGTTCTTGGTTAAACTCTTTTTTAAATGAACGATAAGAAAATTATATGATTCACTAGAAAGATGAAATCTTGGAGACTGGTCAGCTCTGCCAGACATTGGATGGATTCGGTATGGTTTGTAGTTGGACACGTTGCATTTTCATGACGTCTCTCCTGCTACCTGTGTTCACTCGTGCCGTGAGTAGTGACAGTGAGTTATAACGTGGCTTCTCCTGCAGACAAATAGAGTTTCTGTATTTTGTGTTGCGTTTCATCATTTCATGTGTCAACTAGATGCAAAGATGCGCTGGTAGAACTGCGATTGCTAACCGCCAGGTGAATGTTCCTGGCAACATGCCAGTATTAAAAAAAACATTACTGGAGTTTCCCAAAGAGCATCCGAGTATATCTGCTGGAAGAAGAGCGGTAAATACGGGTACAAAATGTAAACGAATACTAACTGTACTGAATTATTATTATTATTATTATTAAACACTAGCAGCATTAAGGACCTGGGTGTTTTCTTTCATTCAAAATTATATTTACGCAATAATGTTGATTTCATAATTTCTCAATACATAAGGCTATTAGGCCTTACTCGCTCCATAGCTTATAGATTTTCTTCCCTTGAGTGTTTATATGTGCTATACTTCACTTTAGTTAGTTAATTATTTATTTAGAGAGGGTGGGTTTCCCCATGCACCGCGACCAGTTTGATCTATTGTGCTTCCCTCTATGATATTCTACCAGTCTCTTTACCCTACCGATAAATGGTGCGTACCATCAGTCCCGCCGAGCAAGCGAGTTCGGCCACTTGCTTAGCGGTGTCTATAATGCTTCCCCCATCTATCAGAGGCCTTAGAGGCTATTGTTGGGCGGGAAACGTCCTGGAATTTGGCTCAGTGATCCCCTTTGGGGATATGAGGTTCTTATACGTGCCGTAAAGTTACGACACGGGACACACAGCTTAAAGTCCCTCCCGGAGGACTTGTTCCCTGAATTTTTCCGCCCTTAAAAATTCGACGACCTCCGCCGTGTATTTGAACCCGCGTACCATGAGTCATGAGGTGGGAACGTTACCTCTAGACTACGGAGGCCGCTTATACTTCACTTCAGTCAGGTCCGAATTTGAATATACCTCGGCAGTTTGGAATTCTATCACGTCTGCCGATGTCAGCAAGCTTCAGCACATCCGGCAGAAGTTTGCGTCCGTCTGTTTCTATTGTTTTTCCCGTCATGTTCCTTATAATTTTGCCTTAGAGAAATTAAGTTTATATTCTGTACGTAAAAGGCGACATCAGCTTTGTGCACTTTTATTTTATTTGCGTCTGTCGTGGCCTTAAACCCTGCACTTCCTTCTTGGAAAATGTTACGTCTTCATGTTCCTGCTCGCAATGTTAGGGATTCCCCAGTGTTTACTGTTTATCCCTCTAATAAACACTGGCCTTTTACTCGGTGCGCCTATGCTGCCAACGCGGGGAGTAAAGATCTAGACATATCTGGGATCTGAGCGGTTTCTTTCAATCATATTTTATAATCTGCCTAAAACTGTTAATAGCGTTTGTTCAACATTCTTATGTTCTTGTGTTATGTAATTTCTGAGTTATTACGTTTTTTGCGTATTATACTCTTCATCTTTGTTTTTGTTTGTTCCTTTTTTATGTATGTATATGTTTTCTTTCTCCAGTGCTTGCCTGTAATTTGTCTGTTGTCTTCGTGTCGTGTTTGTCCTTAACGTGATTACCAGTAGCTACACTATGCTCTCTTGTAATTGACCTTACAGCTGTTGACCCGACATATAAATAATAAAGCATTGAAGAACTGAATAATTATTATGTCTTCATATATTTAAATCTTGAATTGTTCTTCGCAGTCATTTTCTATTAGCGATGGCCTTTCCAGTTATTTAAATAATAATTTTATTAGTTATAAAAGTGTATTTATTTTTCTCGCTTCTTAATTTTAACTTTGATACGCGTTAATGGAATTATTACTAATAGTAGTGTTATAATTCAATTGCTACAAATTGCCTTCTTTGGTATTTTGTTTGTGTATGTCTTGTTTCTTTTTATTTACTCATGTTCACATTCTAATCGGCTTTTGGACTGATAAATTAACACGTACATAATTGAGAATTAAATTAAATTACTGCACACTCATTGTTCCGGTCATCATCATAATTACAGTATTTGATCTTGAATTCGCTGCAGCTGTGCAGACGGAGTGTTTAATACAAAACTATATTTCAATTAACATTATTGTTATTATTGTTATCATCATCATCATTATTTTAATAGGAGCAAATATAAAGCTATCCCTATAACAGGCCATGGAGACTTATGAAGTTGTGAGAAGTCGAGACTTCCACATTTTGTAGACGATCGGCTCACAGATGGTGGCTAGATTGTCGGCTTTACGTGCTGGCCGCGCTTTATCCCTAGGAGAGTTCCTGGCATTCATTTCTGCTTAGTAGCAGTATTATTATTATTATTATTATTGTTATTATTATTGAGCCTATACATTGAATACTCGATCACTGTACGCACTGAGTGCTTAGAATATCAGTCGCTGGAAGTAACTTCATCGACTTGATGTTGCAAATATTTATTTTAAAAGATTATCACTTTACTAATTGTTTCTCTCAAATGTACAAATCTTACTCACACAGGCAACATTACTCTCTAGAAGGGGGATCAGTCGCTCATAAGGTACTTATCTTCATAGAAAATACAGGAAATTATTGGCTTAAAATAATCGTGCCGCATGTTCTCAGGATGTATTCCTGTGTAAACATGCGGCGGCTCCCTGGGTTCCCAAGTTGATACGCCATACACGAGACTATGAATATTACATATTAGCTTAAAAGGCACTTGAGACTCACAAGAGAGTAATTAACATACATTAAATTAAAGCATGTCAGATATCCACGAGAATATAAATTAATATGCATTAACTTATGGTGTATTTGACATCCATGAGAGAGTAGTTAATTAATGTACATTAACCTTCAAAAGATCATAACTACAATTTACTCTAACTTGCAGCATATATTCAGTGTTTTTTTGTGAAGCTGACGCAGAACTTTGTGGGTGAGTGGCTAACAGTTCTGCTTCGTATCTTGGAGGATTCAAGTTCAAATCTTGTCCTGAACAGAGGTTTCACTGGCTGAAGATGCTACGGTTGTCATCATTCCCTCCAAATGCGTGCCTTAAAATAGCCTAAAACCGTTTCCCTTTAAAACGTTTGCAGTTCATTGTCTATAATCAAATTATCATTCGAGAGCGTAACCGAGGACTGAAGAAGCGACTTTATAACCAATCAACCAATCACTCACTCATAGAGCTGTAAAATTTTCAGAGATGACCAACCCGTAGATCGCGTACCATACAACTTGCAGTGGCTCAGATATAAAATAGGAGGCCTAAAAGTGAAAGCAAAAGAAAGGGTTGAAACCGCAGACATGAAATTCTGGAACGGAAACGTGAGAAAGAGAATTGAGTTCAGTAAGTAAATCACGTTGTGCAGGCCATCCACCGCTTGCACGTCAGTTTTTCTTCCTGGCTGTACACCGGAAGCTGCGGTCTCGTGACGTAACGCATCTTAACGTACAGCGCAACAGCAACTTAATGAGTTGGGGAAAACAGTCCGGCGCGTTCGTTCTATTGTTGCTCACAAGAATATATTTTTAGGCTCTAATGTAAAGTGGTGCTCTACCAGAACAGCTTCCATGGCGCCGATGTGTAAGTGTACAGTATCTGAGGTGATCCGACATGTTTATCCAGGGACCTCCAAGAAACAAATAAAAAAATCTGTGTAAGATTTGAGTTTTCCACGGCAGTGACTATGAAGAATGCCGTCTTGTGGGATGTGGCGCCGTCTAGATATTGTGTAAACCGACGTTTCGGAAGAACATATTACCTCCATCTTCATGGTATGAAAATCCGCGAGCGAAGTCCTCGCTACTGACTACTCGCAGACGAACTTGTACCTCCACCTGGTTAGTGTGTACGAAATTATTGCATAATCTGCTAAGATTTCACAATGTATTTAAATTAATACACGTCCTTTGTGGCTTTTGGAGAAGTATGCGGTATATTCCACATACATATAGGTCATATTGCTGTTCACAGAACAAGATGGACTGACTGACTCTTCTTGAATAGAGGCTGTAGCCAATGCCTAGTACTACAGCCCTTTCCGCCATTTTATAATATTGTCACGTGTATTAGTGACTTGTAGACAGAGTTTGGATTTGTGAATCGATTTATTACACACTCACAAGTCTTAACTACAAGTAATTTTAACACTCTCAAGATTATTGTAACTATATCACATAAAATACGTAAATTCTTTAACATCTGCTGGCTTGATAACACGACGGATCTTGAAGAGTCTGTAGTCCCTCGAATTCTGTATCTTTATTCTGTACCTAGGCCCGAGCTGGCTTCACGCGGACCGGAGATAGAACACAAGGCACAACAGTTCATTCTTCTGTTATTCGCCGTTGCCATGAAAACGTGTTTCAATCTTTGTGTGACGCTTTGATTTATCACAGCGTATTCGTTGCAGCGGAAACGTGTTTCAATTCGTAGTTATAACGGAAACTTTATGTTTACTTAATCGTTGTTTATCAACGGACGTCTCGCTGTGGCCTCATTATTCCAGCTTTCAGGCTTCACGTCACAATATTGATAATTATCATTTATATTTTCTTCCATTAAGAATTCCATTTTTTGTAATAGGAAATATGTATTCAGCATAGTTGAAAGTTAAGAAGATAATTATGATTTCCTTTGCCGGTGCAGAAACATAGAAGTCAAATTTCATCCACCGTCATGCAATAAAAACACTGTTTAAATTTTATTTCAGCTTAATGGTAAATTTACTGTTCTATAATTCAAGTGCAGCACACAGTTCTTTATATCTAAAAGCATAAAGATTAAAGTACTCAAAGTTGTACTCTGCCTGTAGCTTTGGATGGATGCGAAGCGTGGTCTCTCGCATTAAGGGAGGAACATAGATTGAGGCTCTTAGAGAACAGGGTGCTGAGGAGAATACTCGTATTTGGAACCAAGAGGGATGAAATAACGGGAAGCTGGAGAACACTGCGTAATGAGAAGCTTCATAACTTGTACCCTTCGCAGAATATTACTGAAATAACCAAGTCAATGAGGATGAGAATGGCAGAACATGCAGCACGCATTTGAGATGTATGCATACAGGGTATTGGTAGAAAAGCCTGCAGCAAATAGATTACTAGGAATAGTTAGACTTGGATGGGAAAATAATATTAAAATGAATCTTAAGGGAAAGAATTTGGGATGCGGACTGAATTCGTCTGGCCTCCGTATAGGGACCAGTGGCATAAACACGATAATGAAACTTCGGGTTCCATAGAATGCTGGGAATTTTTCGAGTGGCTGAGCAATAGTTGGCGTCTGCAGCAGCACTTGGTCCCATAGAGTAGGTTAGTAAACGCATTATTGAAAATAATTACACCGTATACCGGTCAGTCTTGTCTGAACGTCCGTCTATTTGTTCGTCTGTCTGTTCTTCCACGTGAGTTGCGGTTTTCATTGGAATCTGTTACGAGACCTACAGTGAAAGTGCTCGAGTAACGTGCACTTTGGCCTGCGGTGGGCCGACGTAACCGTTACTTTACATGATGCTTAAATCGAACTATACTAAACTGGCTACAAGCAAGCTGTTCGTCACCATGATAACTGGTATGCCGGACCACACAATCAATCAGTCCATACAGTGGTATACAAGAACATTACTTACGTCTCAGTGTTGTAACTGAGACGGGAAGATAACAATGTCCTTCCGCTTAATTAATCACCATGCCATGAAGACGTATTTGGGAGTTAAGCTAGGCCTACAACTGCACACACATTTCACATCGGCAGTAGATCGAGGTGAATGGTCAGTTTCAGGCCCCGGCCGCTTTATTCACGGGAAAAAAGGCGCCCAGTAAGCATTAGAAAGGACACTGAGTGGACGTCAGATACGATCTGGATGCCGTGCTCCTACTTAGAATCGAACTCAGACTCCTCCGTTTTCCAGCCACTAGCCCAGTATATATATCAACTGAACTAATATATTTTGTACTACCTAACATTTATGTGTATAAAGTCACGTCAGGGGTGATGCAAACAGCTCTGTGGCACAGAATGGAATTAGCAATGGAACCTAAATAATATGTAATAATATTACTGTGAATAGCAGTAAAAGATTCTGTAGGATTTGAGGTTCTAATGAAGCGTTCTGTCTTCTGGGATATAACACGGTGTAGTACGTTGAAATATATCGGAGAACATGTCGCCTCCATGTTCAGTGTCGAAAGATAAATCTAAGCAGCAAGCAGACTAATATACTTCATGACTTCGCATCCTAGAAGACTCTATAATTAACAATGAAGAACTCACGGCAGAATATTCTTGCAAACTTCACCGACAGTGCTGCTTACATACTGAGACAAATGTTTGTATGCCCCTCTGATCCAAGCCAGTTCTGCTGTTTGGTCTGTTGCTGACTATTGAAATGTTTGAGAGATTGTTTGACGTGACAACAAAAGCAATGGGGCTGCTTCTCATCAAACATTAACACACAGATCAACAATTTGGCATTTAGGTCCCGTAAGAACGCTGACCTCCTTGACAACAGATGATAATTTTTACCTCATCCATTATCTATCATTAAGTTTCTTAACACATATTGTTCAACGAGGTGAAATTGTTGGCCTCACGCCCAAGCACACCCAACTTGGAGGCTATGTTTCGCCTGACCCCTATTCTTCGACCTGTCTAGCATCGGCAACCCTACCAGGAGCTAGAATAGTAGGCAGTTATATTAAATGTACATGAATGTAAAAATACTAAAATATAAACAGAGAATAGGGATTGATCATAAATGCTTCCGTACCATTTTGGCTTTCCATGTGTGTACTCTTTTATTTATTATAAAGAAAGGCACACCGTGGGCCGCGCCGTAGCTCAAGCGGTTAGTCGCTGGCTTCCTACCGCGGCGGCCCAAGTTCGATCCCGGGTCTGGCCAAGTGGGATTTGTGGTGGACAAACTGGCGTTGTGGCAGGGTTTCTCCGAGTACTTCGATTTCCCCTGTCAATCTTCATTCCACCCATTGCTCCACAATGACCCTCACCTATCATCTGGAGCTGGTACAATAGGCGAGAAGTGGCCGCACTACAAGGGACTTAGTCCCACCCCACAAGCAATAAAAAAGAAAGGCACAACGTCGTGTAGGAGACTGAACTGCTTTAATACAAGTAACACGTTTTCACAAATGTTCAGTTTTATAAAATATCAAAAGTAATCCTTCCATTTTGCCTCATCAGTCATATTACACTGAGAGAGGACCTTGACCCCTGAGCACTGGTAGATAAATCCCACTGCATAAGTTGTGTGAGGTTGATCAGAGTGGCCGCGCGGTCTTAGGCATGAACCATCTTCGCCGGCTCGAACACTGGGATCGTGGGTTCGAATCCAACTAGAGGCATGGATGTCTATGTGAGTTTATTCTCGGTTTATATTGTTCTGCGTGTAGGTAGCGGCCTTGCGACATGATCCCCCGTCCAAGGAGTCCTACCGATTATGTGTAGGATTAAGAAACCGAAAAAGCGGCCAAGGTCCAAAGGGCTGTAGAGCCATAGAGAAAGAGAAAGAGAGAGAAAGTTATGTGGGGTTGGGGAGCGATAGCGCTGTGCAGTGAAATACGGGGAGCAAATTGATTATTTTCAGCTGTACTTTTCTTTATTGCTAGTGGGATGGGACTAAGTCCCTTGTACTGCGGCCACTTCTGGCCTATTGTACCAGCCCCAGATGATAGGTGGGGGTGATTGTGGAGCAGTTGGTGGAATGAAGATTGGCAGGGGAACCGAAGTACCCGAAGAAAACCTGTCCCAGCGCCACTTTGTCCATCACAAATCCCATTTGACCAGACCCGGGATAGAACCCGGGCCGCCGCAGTGGGAAGCTAGCGACTAACCGCTTGAGCTATGACGCGGCCTTCAGCTGTACTTACATACTGCCTGTTCGGTGTACTGTTTCCTCAGACACTATTTTATCTGGTTGACATTTCATTTGAGTAGATGAAGGTAATTAATGAACTAACCGACCAACCAAGTAACTAACTTCATGAGCACAGTCTTTGAGAAGCTAACAGTTAATCAATTAATAAGTCTCCAGAATTTTATGAAATCCGAAGTTTCATTGCCATGTTTACAAGAGACCATCACTGGTACACATCCTAAGCCAGATGACTTCAGTTCACACTCTTTAATCCTACATTTTAAGACATAGTTTAGTATCTGATTTGAAATTCTCACAACCGTGACTATGGAGAGTATGACTTTCTGAGTTGTAACGAGGTTCGGTTAGGAAACGTCGTGCGTTTCACAGGAACATATCTCTCCGACCTCAAGGTCGAAATCTACTTCTAAGGTTTGAGGTTTTAACGGCGATGACTATGAAGAAAGCAGTCTTCTGGGATGTGACACCGTGTAGATATTGTGTTAACCGACGTTTCGGAGAAACGTATCACCTTCATCTTCACGGTAGAAGAAAGCAAAAATCCGCGAGCGAGGATCCAGAGTAAGCAGGCCGGTTAACACAATCTACACCGCGCCACATCCCAGAAGACTGTGTTCTCCTTAATGGCTACTTTTTGACATGTTCTTCCGAAGGTTCCGGCTTTTCAGAGCTACAAAGCGTTGTAATCAAAAATACCGCGCCTTTATTTTAATATTTTTCTCCCAATACACTTCTAGGTTTCCCAAGAAGTCTCTTTCTTTCAGCTTCTCCTACCAACACTCCCATACGTACTACATGCCCACCCATCTCATAGTCTTACATCTGATCATTCTAATAACGCGGTAACCTTCTCGTCGCAGTGAAGCGTGTACGAATGGACTGACGCTTCCAAATCTGACCGTACAAGCACGACCGATGAAAAACAACCAGAGTGCCCGTGCACATCGACTGTTAAAGAAGCCCTCGGGCTAATTATCGACAGCAAAATGTTGACTATTGATGAAGCTACAGATCAATTGCAGATTAGGCTGCGCCATAGCTCAAGCGGTTAGTCGCTGGCTTCCCACCGCGGCGGCCTGGGTTCAATCCCGGGTCTGGTCAAGTGGAATTTGTGGTGTACAAAGTGGCGATGGGGCAGGGTTTCTCCGAGTACTTCGGTTTCCCCTGCCAGTCTTCATTCTACCAATTACTCTACAATCACCCTCACCTATCATCTGGGGCTGGTACAATAGGCCAGAAGTGGCCGCAGTACAAGGGATTTAGTCCCACCCTACTAGAAAAAACTGCAGATTTGTCATTGAAATCATCCACCAAAGACTTCATTACGTAAAGTTTGCGCACTATACGTTCCAAAACAACTGACGGAACAACACAAGTATAACAATTTAGACATTTGCGACCGCCTTTTGAATCGGTAGAATAAGGAACGTGATACTTTTTGAAGGCACTGTTTCAGGTGCCGAAACATGCATCACCACTGCAAATAAGAGAGCAAACGGAAAGGAAACAACCGACGTTCAAATCTCAAAGAACAACGGGAAATTTTGCTGCCACAGCTCTGGGATTCGCATGCGAAATACTTGAACAGTATTAAGGAATGGGCGCAACAATACAACAGCTCACACTACAGAGTGGTACTGCGTGACAGGCTGAAACAAACGCAGAGGATAGCTGTCAGTAATGTTACGTTGCTGCATGACAACCCTAAGCATTCGGAACATCCAGCATTCAGCCCTGATCTTGATCCGTCAGAATTTTTTCTTCATATCCCTCAAAGATGCTTTAAGACGCCGTGCCATTGTCAGCGACCATGTGTTGAGGGAGGCGACGTACACTTGGCTTGTGGCCCGATCAAACACATTTTTCTCTAATATCCTACATAAACTTGAGGCAAGTGCGCTTAAAAGCGGGGGATAAGTAAAAAAAGTAAGGCTATCCCTGTACCGGGCCGTGAAGGCCCATAGGGTTGTGAGAAGTTGAGGGTCCCACATTATCTAGACAGTCGGCTCAAAGATGGCGGTAAGGTTGTCAGCTTTACGCGCCGGCCGCGCTTTACTCCCCAGGAAAAGTATTTAATTAATTTCTGGTACTCATTCCAGTTAGAGGCTGAGTCGATCCCAGGGCCATAGTGCGGCTGGAAGGGTTAGGTAAACTGAAAAAAATCCAATGACCTCATCGGGACTTGAACCTGCGACCTTCCGGCTTGTAGCATAGTGCCTCAACCAACTACGCCTAATGTGTGGGTCAGATATTATCTGCAGAAAGAGAGAGAAAAAGCGGCCTCCGTAGTCTAGAGGTAACGTTCCCACCTCATGACTCGTGGTACGCGGGTTCAAATACCCGGCGGAGGTCGTCGAATTTTTAAGGACGGAAAAATTCAGGGAAGAAG
>NW_019737091.1:1169625-1169838 GCF_002891405.2 Cryptotermes secundus | reverse complement strand
TATTTATTATTTAGGAATAATTTCAATATAATTACCTAAAGTCACATATCTTATAGTTTTAAAGAGCAAGAGAATGCCATTTTTGACACGTATCCAACAATTTTTCAATATGTAAAAAGAGAGATTACACAAAAAATTATGTTACAAATAGCAAAACATTGAATTTACTGCAGCCTGCTAATTTATGTCTGCGTGAGACTTCTTGTCTTCTGG
>NW_019737091.1:1149701-1169337 GCF_002891405.2 Cryptotermes secundus | reverse complement strand
GGTCAATTGAAGAAATCCAATAACCTCATCGGGACTTGAACCCGCGACCTTCCGGCTTGTAGCATAATGCCTCAACCAACTACTCTAGAAAAATGATGCCCTGATCTGACCTAGTACATAGGATTTGAGGCTCTCACAGCGATGGTTGTGAAGAGCTCTATCTTCTGGTATATAATATCGTGTTGTTTCTTGAAAATCAACTGAAGTTTCGGAGGAATATTTCGCCTTTCCTTCTTCAGGTTCGGAGAAAGAACCAAGCAAGAAACCAGGATGAAGTAGGCAGCAAGCAGGGCAATCGGATTGCTGTAATGTCAGATTATATGAAGAGGAGAGAAATGCAAGACGGAGTTGGCTCGCCCATAGGATAGCATGAAGCTCAAGTTCCCTTTGTCTCTCCGACACAACCAAGCGAACCATTAGGAAACAAGAAGAGGATAACCAGTAAGATATTTCAAAGGACCAATTATGTTGGTCTGGGAAAGGAGAGGGGAGAAGTGGTAAGGGTGTCATGAGGAGATAACCGAGGAGTGTGCCCTGATATTTTTGTTAATTCTAATAAACCACTGAGGACACTTTCTGACTATTTGGCGGAGGGAGGGGGTACAGATTATGAAGATTCTCGCTATGCAATTGCGACAGACACCTGTCACTTTCTCCCTCCCACTACAGATATTGATTGGAAACTGAGACATTTTCGATGTCAGACGACAACTGTCCCCGACTCCGCACTGCCCTTGTTACGGTTCCGTGCCTAATATGTGGGTCAGATATTATTGGCAGAGAGAGAGAGAGAGAAATCAGCCAGTCTCGGGTTGAAGTAAACAAAAACAATACAGCTTCTGACCCTAAGAAGCACAAGACGGTTAATAATTCAAGTTGGAGGTTTTCTTACCTCTTACATTCTCACCAATCTCTCATTGTTTTTCTTTCTGTGAGAAAATTCTCAATACCGTCTATAAAATATTCTACCTTTTCCTACATTATCACTTTTATCTTCTCCTGCTTCTCTTTCTTCCTCTTAACGTGTCATTCGAGTCTGTTCCGGGTCTCCTCTGAGATGTGCACCGAAACCGTTAAACAGAACGTGCATGGTTAATGAGAGTCATTCCGCAACTCCTTTCTTAACAGGTGACGACACTACCAACAAGGGTATAGAGTTAACGTATAATAGGGAGGTTATATCTGGTCATTTGAAAAATTTCCCGTGGCCGCATTTAAGTATTAAGAACATGTTCTGTGACAGCATAAATCAGAACATATAACTGTTCTTATTGTCACGTGTTTATAGCTCCGTGACAAATGACAATGAGTTTTGGATTGGATGATTGGATTTATTAATACGTTTTACGATCTGTCTTAATCACATTCACAAAAAATGACTGCCTAGGACTTCTTCATTCTGCCTTGACTACGACTGTCTTATCTTCTGGTCTGTCTTCTACTGTCCTCTTCTTTCTTCTGTCTTCTACTGGACTGACCTGGTTCTCATTTGAACGGCCTGTTATATAGCGTAACAGTATCCACGGAAATGTTTGTTCGTCACTCGTTTACATGGAAATGCGTTTCGTAACAAGCTGGTGTCTAAGAATCCACCTTCATGGAATCATGTTTGACAACGAGTTCCGTAGCAATGGGCCCGCATTCCACAATATTTAACAAAAATTCTGCAATGATTATTAATTAAGAAGATAAAACAAAACGCAAGTAAAGTGGAATTACTTTAAATTACAGCAGTTTGCTAAATGAGAATTTTGTTCTTCAAGAGCCGACCGAAGAAAATTTACATCCGCCAAATTGCTTGTTTTTTAAAAAAAATGAGGTGGAGGATTGAAGTCGTGTAGCACAGACCCATAACAGGCACGAAATAATAGTCAATGGATTTACAGAAAATGCCAAGGGTATTCCGTCTCGAGTCTAGAGGAAAAAAATAAAGTTAGTCTCTATAAAGCTGCTGGCCGCACTTGCAAATCGTTACCTCAGACAATGCCTGAGACAAAAGTAATATTAACAAACTACCTTCTGGGATATAACACGACGTAGTCCGTTGAAAGTCAACCGACGTTTTGGAGGAGCATCTCGCCCCCGTATTAAATGTCGAGGAATAAGGCAAGTAAGCAAGCTACCTGCTTGTTGCCTGCTTCATACTAGTGTCTTGCTTGTCTGATTCTTCACCCTGAAGATGGAGACAACATACTCCTCCGATACGTCAGTTCACCTTCAAAGAACTACGCGGCATTATAGCCCAGAAGACAGAGCTTTACATAATCATCGCTGTGACAACTTCAGATCCTAAATAATGTTTAGAAACAACGATTGTCATGGACGTTTCGAATAGTGTTTCGTGACCAGTGGGA
This sequence comes from Cryptotermes secundus, assembly GCF_002891405.2. NCBI lineage: Eukaryota > Metazoa > Arthropoda > Insecta > Blattodea > Kalotermitidae > Cryptotermes > Cryptotermes secundus. The sequence continues at coordinate 1,166,983 of NW_019737091.1, read as the reverse complement.
TTTGACGGTACGCAGTGCGGAAAAAGAGGCCTCGAGAACAGTAATTAATTCAGACACAAAATTCACTTGCAAGAGGAAAATTTCCTGTAGTGTAAGCCCAAGAATTTAATTAATTCTGCATTGTAATCGTGTTTCTGCCGCAGAAGTATGTGTAGGCAGATGTTTTTATATAATTAAAGTAATGAAATATATTGTCACGTGATAGGATGTGACTATATACGGTTTTGGATTGGTAATCGGCTTTATTGAATTCTTAAACAACTCGTGATTACAGTTTACAAATCACTATCACACACAGACTAGTGTTCTCTGTCACGGACTTCATTGCGCTGCTTGGTAGCGGCTCCCAACGGCGGACGTTCCCCTTCCTCTGGACTCCCGGACTGTCCCCAGCCTCAGCTATCAGCTTCTCACTTCTCAGCTGACTACCTGCAGACTCTCTTACGACTGGCTGGGTAATGGTAGCTGGCCCTCGTTATAAGCCTCGGCACTGACAGCATAGAAAACACCGCTTCCAATAACTCTTCTATTGTTGCATGCGTGTCTGCTGCATCAAGCCATTGCCTAGCAACGGGCGTATGTACAGAGCCGTTCCATAGCAACGGCTGTCTTTGCTGGCTTCACAATTCTGCTTTTCAACAGACATGGCAGAATATTATCATAGGTAAATTGTCACAGAAATAACATTGAGTATGACTCCCTGTAATCTTGCATAAATTTATCTAGGTTTCGAAGAGACGTCATATCTTCATCTTCAAGGCAGAGACAGGACATAAATCTGAAAAAAAAATCATAAATCTTTAAGTCATTAAGAACTTCGATCATAATTACGGCAATATACTATTATAAATATTATTACCCGGGCACCGGGGGCGATAACCACGGGGATAAAACAGCCGGGGAATGGAGCTGACCACTCAGCTCCATCTAGTGCCGAGATCAATAATAATGGAGCTTCATCTCCACTCCCCCATATATCTTGAGCTTCACACCCCGGTCGCTTTACCTCCTGGGAGAAAGACCCCGGTACTCATTGGATAGGAGACTGCGTGGGGCCCCAGAATCAGTCTGAATGCTGTGAAGAAGAGAAAATCTTACCTCTGCCGGGAATCGAAACCTGACCGGCGTGCCCGTAGTCCATCGCTCTACCGACTGTACTGACTGAGCAATCCCAACTCGCGAAGAGAATGGGTCAGCTTTAAAACTGCATTCAAGACATATTTGAATAACCGGAGAAAAAATGTTTGTGTACATTAAAGTGTTTAGTTCTTAAAATGTCAAACATGAGGTTTATTCATGTGTTAGTTCCTTTGTAGCACATCGTCGCTTGGATTGTCGCAAGCTTTCATTGAGAGTTGAAAGGCCAGCGTGGTTGTAGGTGTTACGAAAATGCTGTGGATAGAAAGTCTGCTCCTTTGTGTGAGGGTTCTGTTCATACGAGACTGCGCTGTCATTGTCCTGAGTCTTCCATTTCGTATTGAACAAAGTGGGCGTGACAGCTCAGGCAGACGCTGGATTCCTACTGCGAAACCCCGGGTTCAATCCTGGGTAACCTCGTGTAAGGGACCGCGCCATATCTCAAGCGGTTAGTCGCTGGCTTCCCACCTCGGCGGCCCGGGTTCGATCCCGGGTCTGGTCAAGTGGGATTTGTGGTGGACAAAGTGGCTCTTGGGTAGGTTTTCTCCGAGTACTTCGGTTTCCCCTGCCAATCTTCATTCCACCAGTTGCTCCACAATCACATCCACCTATCATCTGGGGCTGGTAAAATAGGCCAGAAGTGGCCACAGTACAAGGGACTTGGTCCCATCCCACTAGCAATAAAAAAAAACTCGTGTAATACTCGTGGTAGAACAGGGATTTTCTCTCAAATTTCTTCGGTTTTCCCTTGTCAATCAACAATTAACCATTGTTCCACACCCACACACCTCTCGTTGAGGTATAGGAAAACACTTATCAGGCAGCATATTATCATGGGGGCTCTATCTATGTCTCGGTCCTTGGCTAGTTATGAAAAAATGAAGTATATTTTGTTGAATTTCCTCACTTACGTGCATGCCAAAGTAATCTGCATATTTTCTAAAAGTACTTCTTCTTTTTTCGGTTGGATATTCGATTTCTCATCGGTCCAAGTGTCACTAATTAATTTTAATATTTACAGCTATTTAGTAACAGAGTGCTGAGGAGAAAAATTGGTCTGAAGAAAGATGAACTGTGAGGACGGTGGATAAAACGGAATAATGAGAAACTTCGTAACTTGTGCTCTTCACCAAATATAGCTAGAATGATCAAGTCAAGGAGAATGAGATGGACGCAGCATGTAGCACACATGAGGAGAAGGTGGATGTCTATAGGATTTTTGTGGGAAAGCTAGAAGTAGAGAGACTAATAGGAAGAACTAGACGTAGGTGGGAAGACAAATTTAAATGCATCTTAGAGGAATCTGATTGGGCGGTATGGAGTTGATATATCTGGCTAGGATAGGAACCAGTGGATGGTTTTTGTGAAGACGGCAATGAACTTTCGGATTCCACAAAAGTTGGGAATTTCTTGAGTAAGCTGAGCGACTGGCGGCTTCTCAAGAGGGACTCAGCTCCATGGAGTTGGGTAGCTACGGCTGTTTAGTATTCCTTTTGATACTACAAATTCCGAAACTTCTCCAGCATTCACTAAAGCTTAACAATTAAGTAAAATCTATTCCTGTACCTAATAATATTATAAATTATTCACTAATGACGTAGGTCATTCAGTAATTCAGGAGCACGCCGTAACGTTATTTGGTAGAGGCAGTATGCTACAAGCTGGAGAACAGCGGTTTCGATTCCCGATGAGGTCACTGGACTTTTCAATTGGTCTAATCCTTCCAGCCGCACTATGGCCCTGAAGTCGAATCACTCTTTAAGAGAAATGAGTACCAAGAATCTTCCTGGGAGTAAATGGTGGCCGGCGCTTAAGGCTGACAGCCTCACAGCCATCTGTGACCCGAGTGTCTAGAAAATGTGGGAGCCTCGACAACTCAACCCTATGGGCCTCCAAGGCCTGTTACAGGGGTAGCTTTACCTTTTTCATTCATTAATTCAGGTATGTAGTGTAACTGTATTTAACTAGTAAGCAACAACTCACTGATCGGGTGAGCTCATTAACATGCTCATACATGTTCAGTAATATCACAAACTACAGGGCCGCTACACTGAAGTTACAGTCATATCTTCTATCCCACTTGAGAGACTAATTATTATGCTACTCTTACATGGTTCAATGCCGTAGTCAAAAGAGCATGTTTGCGTAGTGGTAAAGCTCTAGACTCATATTGGAGGTCATCGGTTCGAAATTCGGCCGGAACACCGCCTATCCTAAATAAGGGCTTTCCTTGTTTTCTTCAGTTCCTCCAGACAAATTCCAGGACACTATCTCAATTAGACCACAACTGCATCATTCCAAATCCTTTCCAATTCATCATCCATCAATCATACTATCGTTTAACGTTATGTAGTCTGAATGCTGGCAGAAATATCACGTTCCCAAAATTACCGAAGTCCAGATATAATGAATATTTCCAGTATACATTATACATTGTATATCCACGTCCTCCGCTACTACTCTGACCGGGAAACTTCATGAAACAGAACACAGCCCTTCTACCATAAACATTATCTTGTATTTCAAATGGATATGTAGGCACTAATGTTTTGTGTTAAGTACAAAATCAGTAAATTCTAGCTGTAGAAGTCCTCAATCAACAGTTGACTTTGCGATCCATATACAACACATAAGAAAGGCCTCAGCAACAATTAAATGTGCAATGCATATATTATGTAGCACTAAGCTATGAGTATGACGTAGTCACTCTATCACATACTCAGTACGCCATTCCTTTTTTCCTACGGAATTCTGCTGGCCTTAAAAAACAAAGTAAGAAAGAAAGAAAGAAAGAAAGAATATCGCAAAAAAATTAAACTTACCAGATACGGAAGACAGAGCAAAGCGCTCTTACATTTAAATGACAGAAAAGAATATTTAAGATTATTCTGTAGCGTGTTACATGTTATTGCTAGAAGTGTTTCTAAGTTCAGTATCGCAAATTCTCCCATCAAGTGGACTGATGCTCTATTCAACTACTTAGCTATTTATTTCTATTCTTATTAATGTAACTTGGGGCACGCGGTAGCGTAGCTGGTTGAGGGGCTATGCTACAAGCCGGAAGGTGGCAGGTTCAAGTCCCGATGAGGTCATTGAATTTCTTGAATTGACATAATCCTTTCAGCAGCACTATGACCCTGGGGTCGACTCAGCCTCTAAGAGAAATGAGTACCAGGAATTAAATAAATAATTTTCCTGGGGAGTAAAGCGCTGTCGGTGCGTAAGGCTGACAACCTTACCGCCATCTTTGAGCCGATTGTCTAGATACTGTGGGACCCTCAACGTCTCACAACTCTATGGGCCTTCACGGCCTGTTACAGGGATAGCTTTACTTTACTTTTATTAATGTAACTTACGTAATGACTCTCTGCACGCTAAATGTATTCAGTTCACTAATAAAGAAAAATGAACAATTTTAACGACTGCATTCGAAACCAAATAAGTACTCATATATACTCTTGTACGTGTGTGTGTGTGTGTCAGTAAAATCCCGAAATCTATTACTACTAGTTCTTACTAGCAACAAGAAATTCTGGGAAGAATTAATCTCCTACATTCCTCTTACTGCAATTTTAGTATCTGATACGACAAATAGAAAGAAAACTTTAGTACACGTACGTATCTGTATGTATGCATAATGAAGTCAGTGAAAGCATACAGTTTGGGAGGCTTCAGTGGTGGTATTACTGATGGGAATGACATATGAAGTACACTGTTGAGATGGTCTCAGTTGGCATGATATAAATATTAAGTTCCATGAAGATTGGTTCTAGTTCGGACAATTTTAAGGTTACTGCCTGAACAGTTTCAGAAGTTGTAGTGTTGGTGCTACTAATGAGAGGGATATCTTAAGTACGCCGTTGATGTGGTCTCGGGTGGTATGATATACATAAAGAATCTCACAACGATCGGTTCAAGAATTCGAGCGATATTAGAAATATTACCTTAACAGTTTAGAGGCTATAGTGTTGGTATTACTGACATGAGGGATTTATGATGTGCGCCATTGAGATTTCCTCAGGTGGCATGACATATACATGCTAAATTTCATGAAGATTAATATAGGTCTTCAAACAAAATTATGGTTATGTCTCCGAAATTTGAGAGGCTGCAATTTTGGTAATGCTAATGGCAGGGATATGTGAATTACTCTGTTGAGATCGCTTCAGGTGCAATGACATACATACCAAGTTTCATAAAGATTTGTCGGGGCATTTAAAAGTTCATAAGGGGATACACAGACAGGAAGATGATCTCATGAGCCTATCTTTATTTTTCAAATTAAGGAAAGTAGGCTGAAAACTAGAGAGTCCTAAGCATGGTAAACAAAAGTAATGTTCTCTAAGAGGAACTGGAAGTTACTGCTGCTGTTGACAATAACTAGAATTCTTTTTGTTCTTCTTCTTCTACTTCTTCTTCTTTACGTACTTGTTCATGCAAGTTATGTCACAGACAGTTAATTACATGTTTGTGGAATTCCGTGTGACAGAAGTGTGCATAACGCTAGTCACTTATTTTGTTCAATATCCTATACCAGTAGACTCAACAAAACTAGGCTGGAAAGTGCGCTCTCCACAGTACGAGTATATCACATGGAGTTCCAAACGTATTCTTTGCAATTTATTAAGCTTACTTGCGGCCAGATAATGAACAATATTTCAACAAAACAAAAAGTATATTAAATACTTTTCCCCATATGACGCGGTGTAGTCTGGTAGATATTCACTGACATGTCAGACGAACATACTATCTACTAATAAAAATATAATACCATCTCTATTTTCAACTTCCAACATCTTCCAACTTATTACTCTGATAGAACTTAGCGATATGCAGGATCCGAGGTTTCACAGCGGTGGTTATGGAGCGCTCTGTCCTTTGGGATATAACACCTTGCAGTCCGTTGGAAGTCAACAGACCTTTTGGAGGAACTTGTCATCTCCGTCATCAGGGTTGTAGACTAGGCCTAGCAAGAAAGTAGCAGGAACAACCAACAAAATCTGCACACTCTGCTGGGCTTACCCTTTAACCCTGAATACTGAGGAGAAATCTTCCTCCGAAACGTCGGCTGACTTTCGACGGACTTCATGACGTTATATCCCAGATGACAGAACTTTTCTTTACAGAGATGCCGGAAAATACTGTTTTCCAACTTCTTCCAACTTATTCTCTCAAAACCGAGGTAATAAATAAAAGGTGAAGTAGTACCCCGCGTTTAATTAAACACCGCGCCATGAAGACATATGCGGAAGTGGAGATGTAGCTCCACACATTCTCCATCTCTACATTGGATAAAAGTTGGGGGTCAGTTGTGAGACCCGGGAGATTTTCTCCTGAACAAAGAGCCCCCGATACTCTTGTTCAGGAGGCTCGATGGGCCCCAGAGCTGGTCTGAACCCTGTAAAATGCATGTAAATTTAAATTTTTATTAAAACTGTCAGATTACTGACCCCGGACATTGCAGTGTTGCCTACAGTTGTCACTGCAAGATATAAGGCTAGCCCAGTCTTGCAGCTTCTTTCGGAATCGTGAGACCTGTCGAAATATTTTCTCGCATTTCAGTTGTCTGTGATGCTACTCCCTCTGTGATGGGCTGTAGTAAACAGTTCCTGCAGTCGTCTCCTGAAATCTCCGTACACTTGTAGGACGGAGCCCACGTAGTTGAAATATATTTGCTATTCGGCTAAGGAGGGAGTAGTGTGTGTTATTATTGCAAATGTATTTCACAGAACAGTAAAGGAACCTAATATAGTTTCGTGCCTTTTTGTCGTGGTTATTTAACGACGCTTTAAGTACATTGAGACTACATAACATCTGGTGGTAAGATAATGAATGAATGACGAATTGAAAGCATTTAGAAGGAAGTGGTTGTGACATATTGGGGTACTATCTCAGTATATGCCAGGAGGAAAATCACGGAAATAGTCAGGATATCCGGTGTCCATGCTGAGATTCGAACCAATCACCTCCAGAATATAAGTCTAAAGCTTTATTGCTAGATCGTCCTGCCACGTGAAACGCCAGAGTCACATCAAAACCACCAACTTCTTTCCTCATGTAAATATTAATGACCTCCACATCTTCCATTCCACGTCAGTAACAGAATGCGTCGAAGCACATTCACGACACATCAGTTGGAAAAAAAAGTTCTTATATTTAACTTGTATGTTTGACTGACGATGACGAAGTTTTATGTCAAATTTTATTTTCTCACGACCGGCGGCTACGAAAATGACTGATTTTTGGGATGCGACGTCTTGTGACTGGTAGATCCTCACTACTTACTCTTTGACCCTGAAGATGGAGGCAGCACGTTTCTCTGACACGTTGGTAAACATATATCAGACAACAAGGCATCACACCCTAGAATAAAATAATCTTCATTGATGAAACTTTTGGGTTCATAATTTTAGCCACATAAAGTTCCAAAAATATGTACACAGATAACATGTAAATCGGTAGAAAATGTGAAATAGCGAAATGGATTATCCTTGGCCTGTTTTTCATACAGAATTAAGAAGTTGTTAAACTCCTAAAATATTAGCAATGATTTTAACTTCTGTACCGTGATTTTCATATAGGGAAAGTAAAAGAGTATAGAAGATAAATTTGTCCTTGTGCCTAACTAATTAAGCACTACGCCATGAAGGCGTATGGGGAAGTGGATGTATAGATCAACATTTTCTTGACCTCGACATTAACTAGAGGTGAGTGGTCAGCTTCACGCCCCAGCCGCCTTACACCCTGGGGAAAGAGCCCCCGGGTACATACTGGATAGGAGGTTGGATGAACCCCAGAGTCGGACTGGACGACATCGAGAAGAGAAAATTTTTGACCGTACCAGGACTCGAACTCCAATCCCTCGGTCGTCCAGCCCGTAGCCAGTCTATCGCAGCTCCTAACTAAAAGATAGTACATTGAATTAAGTTAACGGCTAGGCTTATGTTTTGAGGAAGGAACAGCAGTTTTCAAAATTTCTTATAAGATTATTACAACGTGGATGCAATTCTTCAAGATTTCGAAGACTACTGAAAAAAGCGAGAAGCGATTTCTTGTGAGATACTGGAAGCGATTGCTTCTGGAATACAAGCGAGGAATTTTACCGTTTCGCTCACCTGTCCGGTGTGAGTCTTATGAATTACAATGTTTCAGTTCTTACTTTTTTTTATGATTTCTTGCTCAAAAGCGTCTCTTGGTAACTTCTATTGCTAATTTGTTTTACTCTTCTTAGTTCTAAACGTTTTATTCGTAAACTCAACGCCTTCTTTGTTTTATGGTTCTCAGTTCAAAATATTTTCATGATAACTTCCATAAATACAAGGAGCGTGGATTGCGAGGAAGTTTAAACAAAACAGTGCTTTACACATATTTACACAGTATGAAAGTAACTGGGTTATTTCTTTGTTATATAATATCACACAACTTCTTTTCTGCTCTAAGGAACAGCTGTAAGTGAACGGACAACCAGGGGTTCACAGAGGTCATGGTGCCTGAACTTCTAAATACGGAAATTAAATTTTTAGTTACTGTTTGTGTAAAGTAAGGGACAGATTTATTATTGCTAACTCAGAAATTCGTTTATCGCCTTGAAGGATATTGTTACACAGTTGTTCTCATATAACACAACAGGGCAACTGAAAGTAAGAAACTCATGTTTGACGCTGTGTCGTGAAGGTGAGCTACACGCATCTCCGTCACACTGGTAAGCAAAACTAATTCTTCAAATTAATTCGATGTGCTGAATCCAAATTTGATCTGATTGTTCCGTCACGTTACAGTCTTGTGTATTGCCCCGCCCCCTTTTTTTGGTGGCGGGGGGAAGTCGGAATTGTAAAAAGAAGGAAATATAATAAGTATTTGTAGCAAAAATTATTCTTCTATTCTGAATACTGTAGGGCGGTTAGCAGAAATACTTTTCAGTGGGTTAAACGTAAGTTTATAAGATAATTTCAGGCTGATTCCCCCTTCCCCCCAGAAGTAATCCTCATGGTGCCCCATATGACTATTCATATCCACGAGGAAGTCGAAGTGGCAAAGAGATTCATCAGATCGACGATACTCAAAAAATTATCCGCTGAGGCTCTGCTAAATGACATACTAAATCCATACTCATCTGAGTTATTTATTGTTCAGTGTCGTGTGAAATAAATTAAAAATTTATATGAAACCGTTAGTGATCACTTTTGGTACATATTTTTTGATAAGATTCCCTGTATATTTAAGAGGAAAAAACCATTAACACACATTACCGGGATTCTGAAGAAATTTTCGCTGGCAGCATGCTGCTAGGTTGACAGCCCTAGCATATACAACACAATTTCACACTTGTTAAAATATTGTCACGTATTTTGGTGTCTTATAAGACGGGGTGTGGATTGGATGATTGGATTTATTGACACCTTATTCGCACAACTCGGGACTACAGACAATTACAGCGCTATCTCTGATCTGCACACTTTACAGTTCACAGTCACACCTACGAAATGGAGACAGCCAGAGGAAGTGAGAGGCAGTCACGGGACGGTCAGACTCATATTTTACGACAATGCGCCTAGTTTTTAATGAAGTAATGACTTCGCAGGATCGACGTATGGAATCTGAGATGAAAATGTTCGAACAGAGAAGTGTAGTCCAGAATTTAAGAAGTTAAATATGAGATGAACCGTTCATAGTGGCCGCGCGGTCTAAGGCATAAACTGTCTTCGCTCGCTTGGAATCTGGGATCGTGGGTTCGAATCCCACTCAAGGCATGGATGTTTGTTTGTTTTTATTCTGTCTCTGTTAGGTAGAGGCTTTGAGACGGGCCCATCCCCCGTCCAAGGAGTCCTACCGACTCTCCTAGAGTAAGAAAAAACAAAATTTACTTATCTCGACAACGTAAGGTATAAGGGGAGCAGAATGAGACAGAAAGAAAGAGGAGATGAGACACTGCAAGAGATATACACGTAGATGCAGTGGCAGTTTAAGTCACGAAAAAAAAAAGACAATATTCCTGTTCTAGTAATGCAAAAATTGGTGCAACAAGAAGTTTGTAGAGTGATCGAAATGAGTAACTTTAAGGACGACAGTAAAGCTGCCGATTTATAATGACAAAACGTGAAACATCGGGCAACAGTGCAATATCCGGTGCATAGAAGAGCTGACGAGTTAACAGAGAAATGAATAGGATAATCATAAAAACTACAAAAAGAGACCGGACTCTTAGACTACCAGAGATACACATAATAATCAAGTTCTAGGAGGCCCTGCAACAGTGGATCAGATTGACTGTAGATCTAAAGTAGATGAATTAAGCTGTAGTGTGTAACATGGGTAGAAGGTAAAATTGTCCTCGTACTTAATTAAGCAGGACGCCATGAAAATGTGTTGGAGAGTTAAGATATAGCCCCACATATCCTTGATTTTTTCACCAGGCGACTGTTCGCCTTCACGCCCGGACCGCTTTATCCTCAGTTCACCTTTTTTTTTATTGTTAGTGGGGTGGGACTAAGTCCCTTGTACTGCGGCCATTTCTGGCCTATTGTACCAGCCCCAGATGATAGGTGAGGGTGATTGTGGAGCAATTGGTGGAATGAAGATTGGCAGGGGAAAAAGAAGTACTTGGAGAAAACCTGCCCCGGCGCCACTTTGTCCACCACAAATCCCACTTGATCAGACCCGGGATCGAACCCGGACCGCCGCGGTGGGAACCAGCGACTAACAGCTTGAGCTATGGCGCGGCCCCCAGTTCACCTCCATCTTGTGTCAAGATTAAGANATATTGTGTGGAGGCGTGTTTCTTGTTACGTAACAGATTGACCATCTCCAATGATGTGTCAATGCTTGTGTATTCACAATTCCGTGAGCAACAAATTAATACTGTGTAAGATTTGAGGTTTTCAGGGCCGTGACTATGGTGAATGTCGTCTTCTTGCAGACTGCAGCCACCTGCTCACGCTGGTCCCTCGGTCGCGGATTTTTCTACCCTGAAGAAGGAGGCGATACATTCCTCCCAAACTTCGGCTCACACAAGATTTACACGGTGCCACATTCCAGAAGACGGCATTCTTCACCGACTGTAACTGATCAGGTGCCTTTAAATAATGTATTTTTCAATACATAACCATCGTCCGGTAATGAGTTTCATACATCAATTTTTTTCTAAGTTGACAAGATTGCAGAAATGAAATTGATATTGACAGAGAAATATTTCCTATATTAGAACAAAAGCGAAAATACTGTTTCTGCATTTTGTGCATCATATTAATCGATGCTGATTTTTGTGCCCCCAAATTACAAAGTTCTTAAGATGAACAGAGATCTTCAGTACATTTCACCAAGATATTCTCAAAGAAAATCGCAATGTTTTTGGCCACGTTACGTCACTGTTCAGATCTGGGCTTCGAGATCAGATGATCTGGTTGATATTTCTTGCCACCTTCCCTCAGACCCTCCCGATAAGCTCGTACAGTTTACGAACTTCCCAACTTAGAATTCACAATAATATTTCCTACTTTCTATTTCTATTCAATATACTGAACGTTGGAGGAACAGAATTCGTTAATGAAGCGGTATTGTTACGCATGCACAAGGCCGCGCCATAGCTCAAGCGGTTAGTCGCTGGCTTCCCACCGCGGCGGCCCGGGTTCCATCCCGGGTCTGCTCAAGTGGGATTTTTGGTGGACAAAGTGACGCTGGGGCAGGTTTTCTCCGAGTATTTCGTTTTCCCCCTGCCAATCTTCATTCCACTAATTGCTCCACAATCACCCCCACCTATCATCTTGGCCTGGTACAATATGCCAGAAGTGGCCGCAGTATAAGAGACTTAGTCCCACCACACTAGCAATAAAAAAAATACGCATGGACAAACAGAAGATCACGGTGCTAATGATCATTACAAACGAAAGGAAACTCCGCCAACATACGTCACGACCGCTCGGATGTATCTGGGCATGTCTTACCTTTATTATTTTCGTCTGTCTGTACTGAAAATAATTAGAGGTTTTTGTACTTTCTGTGGTGTATGTTTATATACTAATACATTATTTTAATAGCCCTGGTTGGAATGCTACATTACAAGATACTTTCTCCTGTGAGAAGAAGACACTTCCCTCGCCCTCCTTCTCGTGCTATATGATTGCCTCTAACGAGACTCTGCTACAGGTGAAAGTAGTTTGAAAGAACGCCGCCAGCTTCCTCAAGCTGGCCGGTATCTCACCTATATAAAGATGCAAGATGCACTTCCCATTGCGAAGAACTGGTGACCCATTTGCTTTCAAGAGTAGCATGAGAAAAATCTAGGCAAGGCCGAAGCTCAGACTCTCTCTCTGCTATTAACTAATGCCGATTCGTGTTTCTGTTGCTAAAATGTTGATGGTCTTAAAGTTGTAATAGTGTAAAGTAATAATATTTACAGATACTGTACACAGTTAACACACGAGTAGAAATGTGTGCACAGTTCAGGAGAGCAAACAATTCCCAGCTGCTTTCTTTCGCAATTTTATATATCTGTAAATAGACAACAGGTGTTCATTTATTGCTGTAGATGCAAATTTAATGCTAAAATACGTAATTAACAGCGGGTGTTACTCTGCAAATTTAGTTGCTGACAATGACAACCGGGAACATTTTCCGGCATATTTATTAAAATATATGCCACACGAGGTTCTCAGAAAATACGAGACCTTACGAGCGTGTATCGGTTCCTTATGAACACAGGCGCCTCTCCTTGCAATTTTAGTGATGTTACGTTGTTCCCAACAAGTAAGCTCGCCCGGTTGCCGTGATAGCAAGGAGCTGCAACGTACCAAGACAGATTTGGTCTTTATATATAAATGTAAAAAGAAAAAAAAAGACCAATCAGCGTCCGTAGAATTGACGGCCGAAGACCAAATTGGACATGTGCAAACACACGCAACTTGCAGTAGGGATCTGAGAGATTTCTCTGAAACCACAAATTCATAACTTCATATAAGGAATGAGTGAGGAGAAATAAGATAAATTATAAGCCAGATACTCAGCAAACATTTTAATATCTCTCGCAATATTTTGTACGTAACTTTCAATAATTTTTAGTAAAATTAGTTTAGATAAGATTCTGCAGGGTGCATCTTGCACTTTAAGAAATAAATTGCCTGTTCACTTTGTATGAACCTTACTCTAATGGATCTCTATCTCGCTCTCTCTCTCTTTTTAGTTTACCGTTCAAGTTTTCTGCTGACTGAAAAATCGTGAGGATACAAGTCATTAACCACTCCTCCTTGTGCAGTTTGTGTGGATGTATCCACTGGATTCACAGGAGTTCCATTTATGGGTTTGAAAACTTCGCCCGACGGAAGTTGATTCTCTGGAATGGCGAGCCAAGGCATTTTAAATCAACAAGCTTTCGACTCTGTTAACTTATTTTCCTCCCTCAAGGATAAAAAAGTGGGCTCATGAGGTCGTAACCACATGGTTGTTCTATTTACACGTTTCAGTTGCAACGCTTTATTAATTTTTATTTGAATTAAAAAATTTATTGAAACTGGACAACGGCTGAGTTCTCCACAACAGATAAAGCACCCACCTAATAGTCTACTCGGTTGGTCGTAGGTTCTAATTCCGCTTTCGAATTGGATATCACATGCATTTTAATCGCCGATAATCATCTTACATATTCATCGCTACTGCAATACGCTAAACAGCCAGTTTAGACTAATTAGGTCTGGAAGGTTATTTAATGAGTTAGGATATTCTCATCAGTATATTTGTGAAATGGGCTTGTTTGGCGTCCATCATGCATATATGTTGCTTTGTATGAAACTGTCGTACCGAATGTTCTTTGGGCCTTGTTTGCTCAAAACACGTGGCTGCAATCAGAACTTCAGAATGGATACTTAGGCCCAATAGAAGTCTTGCCTAAATATTTTGACTTTGTCACAAGGGCGTGGGCGCCACTGGGTGTTCTTCCATGGGAGATAGCCAGAAAACTTGTTTACATACTCAGGTCATCTAAGGATATATTTACAAGTCGCTTCGGAGTATACTTTTAAAAAGCTGATTTTTTGTATTAATATTTGGTATATTTCCTTTTTAGCCTACTTTTATTATTTTGAAAAATAAAAGGAAGCTTGTTAGATCACCTGATTTCTGCGTGTTTATGTCCTCCTCTAACCACGCTGATGTGCCACAGCTCGATATACACGTTCCCGCGGCAATGAATACGCACGCAACAACAGAAAAACTGACGCGATATTTCTATATGATACGTGTCCCATCAGACAATATGTAGTGAAAGGATGAGGCGGTTAGTTCTTCCCAGAACTTCCTGTTTAAATTTTACGTATTTTTGCGAGAAATCCAGGTTGAGGGGCATATACTGGTTTGCTCCCCTTCCTATCGGCCGTACGCAGTAGTACAAGCAGTTTCGATGAATAATCTATGAAATAGGGCCAAGTGCTGTCCAGAAATAGCTACTTATCGCATTCGAAGTATGTGACTTCATTGAGTTTCTAAACCTGGAAGTTATTAATTAATCTCTACGAAGTGGCAGTTGTTAGCCAAGGACTGTAAGTAGCAGCAACCGCTCGCCTAGAGCAGACCGGCTGTTTCACTGTATGACTTCTAACCTTTAGACTCTGCGATAATAATGATCGAGGTGCTTTCAAAAGGAACAGAAACTAAAAAGCAGCTAAGTCCCATGTGAGACTTTGAATTCTCACGGCCCTGAGAATTCCGATTGCTCTCATCTGGGATGTCACTTCCCATAAGACCATAATCTTGAACTAAATCCCATATAATAATTTTCGTAATCTGTTAGAATGGATATATGATATTTGCACTTTCACCTTTCTTTCAAAGTCATCATCGCATTGGTAAGACGTTGTGGGTATCCTTGATAGGGTAAATTCGTGGCTGTGATGCTGGAAGAAAGGAACATGACAGAAAAAAAAAAGCTGTCACTACAAGATGGGTGCATTAGCATTCTGGGCTATTGCGTGCCGTACTGTGTTTCCTCTGGGGTCACGAGTCAGCTTCTTCCTTTCTCCCAGTGGTCGAGAGAGCAGTGTGCCGCCACCTGAGAGGAGAAAGCTGCACTGTGGCATCCAGCACTGCAGAGTACAGTCAATGTACGCCAGACCTGGACCTCACCCACCATTGTCTTCTTACTAAATCGTTTTTTTATTAATACTACAGTGCATTTAAATAATTCTGCACTGTCCATTCATACCGGTTGTCTTCTGAGCACAAAATAAGCAACCCGAATAACATTTATGTTTTAGGTACCGAAGAAAGAGTTCTCCTTTGGAGCTCTATTTGTCTGCCCTCTCATCTGTTTTTTTAATTGTCCATCCTCTGATTTAGTTACGCACATATGTATTACATATTGTATATTCGTAGACGCTGTCTCAGCATGAGCACCTACCAATGGAGGTTAGTCTATGTTGGTCCCTTTAATTCACTCCCTTCAACAATAACATGGTGAACTGTGAATGCGTAAGGGGAAAAATACCAGTACAATTAATGCACCGCAACATTACTTAGAAGTGAATTAATATAGAAAGAATACTACAATTCAACTGCTAATTAAGCACATTCAACGTTAGCCTGTCACCTTTTAGGGTCCCAAAGGATTAGATATATTTTAAAACCACTGATAGTACCAATAATTATATTCATAACATACCATGGAGCTGAGTCCTCCTTGAGAAGCCGCCAGTTGCTCAACCACTAGAGACTGTCCCAACAATTTATGGAACCCGAAGGTTCATTACTGTGTTCACAAGAGTCCTCCGTTGCTCTGTATCTCAAGCCAGCTCAATCTAGTCCATACCACCCCATCCTATTTCTCTCAGATCAATCTTAATATTATCCTCCCTTCTACGACTAGGTCATGAGCCGAGGTAGCGTAGTCGGTATAGCGGCTGGCTACGGGCTGGACAAACGAGGGGTCGAAGTTCGAGACAGGACAATTGGAGTCAGATTACTAAGAGGAACAGAGATTCATCTCTCCTTCAAAACATCTAGACTCCACATAGTGGAGCTACACCTCTCTCTCCACACAGCTTCATCATGTGGGGGTTAATTAACCACAAGGACTTCATCTTTAACTTCCATCTACTCTTAGTTTTTCTTGCAGGCTTTCTTACCAGCACTTTGTATGAATTTATCTTCTTTCTCATGCATGTTACATGCACCACCCACCTCATCCTTCTTTATTTGATGATCCTACCAGTACCTGACAAAGAGTACGAATTATGAAGTCCCTCAACACGGTATTTTCTTCAGGCTCCTATTCTTCCTCCCTCTAAAGGACCAAATATTCTCATCATCCTATTCCCAAGGAACCCCAGTCTATATTCTTCCTTCCCTTAATGCAAGAGCCCAATTTACATACCTGCACAAAACAACATGCAATATTATAATTTTCAATACTTCATTCTTTATATTTTTAGATAGCAGATGTGAAAAAAAAAAGGATTGTGAATTGAATGGTTCAGATTTAATAACAATTATGAACATGGATATTATTTTGACACCCCCATCTTTTAAGTTTTTATATCCTCTCTTTACAAGAGATATTTTGAGCCAGTGTAATCAAGCTAGAACTCAGCATACCCATACTAAAAGGAAATTATTAAGCACTGAATCCAGCATATTGTTTGAGAGAACATGTCAAAGTTCACACCAAACTATCCAAAATAAAAATAAATAACAACAGCATAGCTCTCCAAAAACCAAAACACAGGCTGTTAGACACAGGATCATCTAGTCTAGATTTCTAACAAAAGTAATCCCTTTATGGCTGTTCATTTTACATGTAAAGTATTTCTTTGTGGTGTTGGCTATACAATTTGATGATGATCACTAGTGCCTGAAACATGTTAAACTTGTTGCAATTCATGGACATTAGTACCCATTCAGGTTTTAGTAGCCTGTATCAAACATATGACATAATATAACATTTCTACAAATTATAAATCACTCTGTCCAATGTGACCTGTAAGTTTTTTACTACATAAAAACTTAACACACTTACATGTTTCGGTCTCTGTGGACCATCTTCAGAGGGCAAACATCACTACAAATAGAAAACCACTATCACATAATTTGTTTACACGCAAAGTATGTACACTTATATGTTACAACACACAGTACACAGAATAGAACATTTCACAAACACAGCA
>NW_019737091.1:1110064-1149512 GCF_002891405.2 Cryptotermes secundus | reverse complement strand
ATGTGATGTGATAGTGGTTTCCTATTTGTAGTGATGTTTGCCCTCTGAAGATGGTCCACAGAGACCGAAACATGTAAGGGTGTTAAGTTTTTGTGTAGTAAAAAACTTACAGGTCACATTGGATGGAGTGATTTATAATTTGTAATTGTTATTGTGACGGACCAGAATGAAACAAATCATAACATTTCTAATTACAATGTGAAAGAAATAAATCCTACACAAACAATTTTCATATCTTTATAGCATATTTTCTCTTTCACCTGGAACAAGAACGTGACTGCTTAATGATAGCCTCACTGGATATAACAAGCTTGTGTTTCAGTGAAGATCAGTTTTCTGGGATAATGTTCCCCCCGAAATTCTGGTAACTCTCTACCAGGCTACATGGCATCACTTCTCAGTAGTCAGTTATCTTCATAGCCACTGCCATGAGAATCTCAGATCTGACATATTTTTCTTTATTCTTCAAGATCTTTCGTTTTCATTTGTCACCAGTACTGTGCATTGCATCAGCATCATCAGTCTTCCACATCTAGGCTTAGTGGCCTGTTATGAGCTGGTGCCTGCATTTTTATGTGTTGTATTTTTAATTTCACTCCAGCTGCTGGCCCAGTTGTAAATTACGCTCTTTTATGTTGTATTCCTTCATCTCATTAGTGTTTCTTTGTCCTATGCTGTCTTCTTTAAAATCATAAAAAATTCCTTCATTTTCATTTTTAAAAAAACATGTAATATTCATCCAGCTGTTTGGCCCTGTATTATCAGTTGCAGTTCAGAATTGTCTCTTGGTCCATAGGCTGAATAAGGGAGGAAGCATTAGGAGGGAGAAAGACACTAATTTTCAATCCTTCCTTCTCGCCAAATCAGTTGAGGGGTGAGCAGGAGCACTGTCCAGTAGCAGCAAGGCTTTCATGTTTTTGGGTTCATGTTTAAGTTCATAGAGCTGGTGTTTCTAGACCTCAGGTACAAAATGATTATGAAACCAGCTGGCAAACAATTTTTGTGTTGCCCATGCTTTCTTACTGGTCATGTAAATAACTAATTTTAAGTGATAAGATACTCTGCATGGGCACACACAAGTGCTGTTAAGTTTTCTTTGTTTAGCTTCCTACAGGTACTGAACTCTCCTTTTTGTTGGCTTGAGTATTCTCTGGGACAGTCTTCTAAAAGAAGCCCATCTCATCTGTATTATACACTTGAGAAAATTTTTCTAAATTTTTCTTGAAACGGCTCAATACTCGCATCATCTGCACTCAAGTCTTCGCCACAGATTTTTCTATTTGCCTACTATAGAATCTAAAAAGCCAGCATGTACTAACCTTGAAATCAGGCCCTCCAAGTCTCTGAGCAAGCCTCTCTGCAGCAGCCTGCAACTCCACTCCTCTTTTAGAGATGCTGACAGAAAGTTATTGCTTGTACCAGTGGTAAAAATCAATTTTGTTCTGCTTGGGTCCAGTTGTCTTTTTCCACTTTTCAGCTTGATCATTACGAGGATCATCCTGTTTTAGCACAAATTCCAGTGTTTGTTTGTAATTTTTTTAATGCCATATTTTAGTTCTTCTCTGACTTATTGTCTTGCTGCTGCTACTGTCTGTAGACACTGGATGCAACTATGGTGTTCCTTGGACAATTATTTCTCTGCCTGGGGTGCCGTCCTTACAACTTTTCCCCATTTTTCCTTACACATTTCTTGTCATTGTCAAAGTGACAGGCTGGAAAGGTAGAAGGATGGACGAGCACCAGCGGACACTGGTCTGGTGGCTACGAATTTATATACATAGTTCTCTTGGAAAGGTCTGGTAGGATGATGACTAGCTTTGGTTAATAGCAGCATAGCCAGATATCTGCTCTCTAGGTTTTAACAGGACATAAAAATACTGGTTGCGCATGCACACACCATGATCATGCAGATGTACCTCAGAGTGAGATTTTATTATGTAACAAATGTATGCTGACACTGACACACCTATGTTTACAGGAGTCCACTTTAATGATGTACTTTCATTAAGTCACAATGGCTAAATAAGTTGTTGTGGCTCACACTGATCACTAACAAGTAATGTATCCCAGTTGGCTGAATAGTTAAGTGGTTGTTAACTTAATAATTCCAAAGGGTGATGATTCTGCATCCTACCACTTGAAAAGACTGGGAATGGCCTCCATGTAGGAGTGCCCTGTTCTGGAATAGTAGACACTTCAGGACTCCCATCTTCCATCATAATTTGCCTCCCTCAAAATCCTCCATTAGCTCATTTCAAGTAGGTGTCAACACTTTTATTATATTTCAGTATCCTGTTGCACTGGGGCACAATTTTAAATTGTAAACTACCCTGTCTCTAATGCAACAAAGTTAGTCCTTTCTTAAAGGACACTAACATATAACTAACATATAATTCACTAAAAAGTGTTTGTTAAATATTTTAAAATGTCATTAACTATGTACATGGTTATATACTAAAATATATTTAGTTCACTAAAAATTTTTTGTTAAATATCATTAACTATGCACTTGGTTAATGACATTTTAAAATATTTAACAAACACTTTTTAGTGAATTAAATATATTTTAGTGTCTTTTAAAGAAAGGACTGGCTTTGTTTTATTACAGATGGAATACTTTACAATTTAAACTGGTCAATACTTTTACACTTCCCAATCAGCTACCTTCCTCAGGGAAATCTCGACCTTAACCCTCGACACAACATACAGACCCATGAGGGATAACTCTGAAAGTGTCGGTTCAAGAAACTCCTACTCCAGAATTAATGAGTGCATGAATCTATTAAATCTCACATGAAAAAAAAAACATTGAGGTCTTAAAACTTCATAAAATTCTAAGAAAGACAACCTATGCTTCCAGCCTTCCCAGCAAGACCTGGCCTAAGTTGGCACAAGGGTGCAAGAATGGGATCCTCCCTCTTCTGGATTTCCAACATGTGTGAACACATGTTAATCACTCTTGGCCATACTGGGCAGTTACAATATAAGGTGGATCTACTTACAGTATATTGATTCATTACACTCTGAATGGAGTGGGTAAGTCGATTAGTGCTCCACTGGCTATTTTGATTAAGGGGTGGGTCGTTCGTATGGGTTTGTTCACCATGATAAAGTTTGTTTAAAATTTCCATTTTTATCTTGGAGGGTTAGAATCTTATGTTTTCCCATAGCACTCATTTTAGCATATAGAAAATAAACTACTACTAAAACAAACACAAATAAAAAGTAAGCTTACTGAAACACTAACATCCACTGTTCATGTAATGTAGAAACTCTTAGGTTAGTTCTCTGAGTATGTATAATCTCATGGCCTATTTTCTAGATCTACAATACTTTGACTTTAAATCTCTTTTGAAATCGATGTGAGGCCTACATGAATATTACCTATGCTAGTGATAGTGACATCCGAATTAGTGGGGTTTCACTACATATATCATCTTCATCGTCCTTTAGCTCCCACTGGAGCAAATGACATTAACAAAGTGTTGCCATCTCACATGCTTCTTGCTGTCTCCCCATGTCTTCCCAACAGCCAAGTCTTCCTCTCATATTGTTCTCTACCAACTCCTCTTCCTTCCCTTTTTCCTTCATCCCTGTGGGTTCCACTCCATAGCCTCCTTCTCAACTGCAGTTTCCTTTAAAATAGTGTGGCCAATTCAGTTCCATTTATGTCTGGTTATCTGTTCAGTTATTTTTATTTCATTTGCCTGTTTCCATAGTTCATCATTTGTTATTATAACTGGCCATCTCACCTTCAGTCTTCTATGGAGCCATCGATTTACAAAATTTTGTAATTTTCTACATATTTCCTGGGTGACTCACCATGTCTCACATCCATATAACAGAACTGATTTCAAATTACAGTTGAAAATTCTTAGTTTTGTTCTTAATGAAATATCACTTGATTTCCAAACTTTCTGTAGGTGAGTAAAAGCCCCATTTCCTTTAGAAATTTTATTTCTTACATCTCCCATACTACCACCCTCCTTTGTAACTATACTACCAAGACAAGGGAATTTATTAGCATTAGCATTAGCATTAAGTATTTTTATTTTTATTATTTATGCTCATTGCTTATATATAAAGTACATTAGAGGCTGAACTTTTTTTCATGGATTATATTCAAGTTCTCTAGGGCTAGCGAGATTTCTGTTGTTAAGTAGATGGAAGAATTTTAGGCTCAATTGGAAACCACTGTGGGAAAACAAGTTGGAAAACCATACAAAATTTTACAAAAGGCTTGTAAACTAGTAGGAGGTTACTGTGGGATGTCTAATTATATTAATATACAACAAAATAGCAACAAATCCTATTATTTCACCCAGTGGAATATTTCTCCAATTACTGCTCTGGCATGTGGTGAAAGGTGGTGTTGGTTTGAGGGAACAAATGTGCATATTTGTTGTTCTCTGTCACTAGTAGGATTAGAAATGCTGTGGGGGAAGGGGGAGGGAGGGAGGGAGGAAGAAAAAAGAAATACGGTAAAAAGAAACTGGTGTAGCATCAGATGGAGGGGTGTGTTTTGGTGACTAAAAGTTCACAGTATTCAAAGACTGGCAGCCATGGATTATCACTAGTTTCTTTAACTTTCAGCCAGTTCTTGTCAAAATCATTCTTAATGTCATCTTTACTTTGGTTTTGCCCACCAACATGATTCATCACATGCCTGCTGGGGGCAGCAGTGAATCTTCTTTGTTGTGGTGGGTATGGAAGAATGGAATCAATCGTCAGTCCACAAATCAATTTTTACACATATTGTTACTTTCATCAATTCCCTTGTCTCTTACATGGCTTGTCATTTCATATATGCATGGGAGAATTAAACTTTAAATCCCCACAATGCAGGAAAATTTCACTACACACTATGAAACACACACCATGCAGTGCATCATAAATTAATTTTCATAAAAGATCAAGGAAAAATCAATTATAGATCAAAGCAAGATGCAGTGAAACCTCACCAATTTGGAATTCGTGATAATTCAGAGAAGACCTTGATGATCACATTGCTGTGACCAGTGATCACAAACTGCCAAGTGTGGTGCTAGTGTAGATGGTGGTACATACATTTAGGCCTCACATCAAACATGAAGGCCAATTTAAGTGATATTCAAAATCAAAGCATTCCAAGCATAGAAAATTGACTGCAAAAGAGTAGATACACAGAGCACTAGCAGTAAAAAAACATACAAAAGAGGAACACAAACCAAAAAAATTAATTCTTATATAAAATCTCAATAAAACTAAGTACAAGGTGGTTCAAATATGACCGGGACTGATTTTAAAAAAAACTATAATTGCCAAACATTTACTTGCACATGTCAGTCTTCAATGTACTCCCCTCTGGAGTCAACACATTTTTTCCAACATTCTGGAAGCATTCTGATGCCCTTTTCAAAACAAGTTTGTGGTTGGCAGCATATCCACTCCCGAACAGTCTGGATGACAGCATATCCACTCCCGAACAGTCTGGATGACAGCATATCCACTCCCGAACAGTCTGGATGATGGCGTCGTCGTCCACAAACCACATGCCTTGCAAGTCTGATTTGAGCCTTCCAAACAGGGAGAAATCACCTGGGGCCAAATTGGGACTGAACGGCGGATGTGTCAGAAGGTTCCATTTCAATTTCCGGAGGGTTTCCATTGTTATTTTAGCCTTATGGAAGCATCTGCCAGAAAGTCTACATGGATAACCCCCTGCCAGTCCCAGAAGAATGTTGACATCACTTTTCCTGCTGAATGGCTCCTCATGGGTTTGGGAGAACTGGTATGCCGCCACTTGCGTGGTGACTGCTGGGACTCGGGAATGAAGTCGTGCACCCACATTTCATCGGTGGTCACTACAGACTTCAAAAATGCATCACCTTTGTCTTCAAACTGCTGTAGGAGATGACTGGCAGCTTGCACGTGCACCATTTTGTTCACGTCTGTCAAAGTGCATGGTACCTTGCCATAGTGCAGTGGTATTTCACAATGTCTTCTACACTACCAACACTGATGGACAGCATTGCTCCAAGTTCTTTGATAGTGATGCGCCTATTCTCACGAATAAGCGTGTCTGCATGATCAGTGTTTGACTCGGTGACAGATGTTCACGGCCGACAATGATGCAGTTCATTCTCCACGCGCTCTTTGCCCTCTCTGAAGCACTTACACCACTCAAACACATGGGTCTGTAAGAGAGACACTTCCCATACTGTTGTTGGAGTCTGTGGTGAATTTCAGTGGACGGGACGTTTTCTCCAAGGAATTTGATCACAATGCGTTGTTCCACGCTCCGCAGTACCTTCTGTTCACTCATCACTCTAGCAACTCCCAGACAGGACTGAACAGTTTCTAACCCAAACAGGGGGGGGGGGTGGAGGTTGTGGCTTCTCTCTCTCAAAGTTGCACAGCTGCTGCGCAGTGCGGCTTGTTTACATACAGATCATTCCTGGTCATATTTGAACCACCTTGTAATTTATTTTATAATATGCAATCTAAGTTCCAAAATAAAGTTGTATTGCCTAAAAAGTCCATTTTATAACATCCTTGAACATATTTTCAGTAGCACTTCTATAATTCGGACTTTCAGTAATTTGGACAAGGGTTCATTCCCAATTAGCCTGAATTAGTGAGGTCTTGCTGTATAATGAAATGAGATCCAAGCAGGAGGTTCAGACTGCATGTAATGATTCTTGCTGCAGTCTAAGTGACAAGATGGAAAATAAAAGCACATAAGAACTGTGGCCTACAGATAGGTCTGTGGCACACTGTTCAAGACCAGTGGTGGCATATAAATAGGCCAACCTGACACTGATAGGGTTAAACAATTTCCAAAGCGCTCTGAATACAAAAATTTGGCATGTTGTATGGTAAACCACTTGTAATAAAATAATCCACAGTATTGACCATAAAATTACCATTATTTGGGATAAACATTTATTTGTTTAAGCATAAAATATAAAATGACAACATATTCAGGCAAAACTAACCTTTTCTAAAAAATGACTATTTACTAAGAAAAGTTCACATTGCATATGAGCCATGTGTTGTAGACATGGCAGGACATGTTGTTGGTCATTAGGTAGCCTGTGTGTATCAGTGATATTGGGGAATGGCTACAGTTATGTGGTTGCTATTTTCATGTTATAACAGATTGTGCAGTAAGTTACTTGTATATAATATGTCTCGAAAATGGCCATCAAGTTCAAGAACCTCAAATCTTACAAGTTTTCTTAAGTTTATTTTTATGTATGCATTATTATTTCTGATGGTCAAAAAGAAAATATACTTTTATATAAATGTTAACTGTAAAACTGTTTGTAGGAACACACCCTTTATAATATGGGAGTCAATGAAAAAATGGAATCTGTGTTATGGAATTTTGCAATATAGACACATTTTCAGTAACACATCCCTTACATACTCATTATTCAGAATCACTGTCTGGACTTGAGATTTGACTAGCATAACAACAGGTGTAACAGCCTGAGATTTTACTAAGGGGGAACTAGAGCCAAATTAGTATCACTATAATCTCGATGGTTTCATCATGGCAGTGGCTGAGAACAAGCACAAAGTGATTATGACTCTTTGTATTTCTGAGTGACCAGCTGCAGCAAAACACATAAATATGCAGTATTTTACTGCATATCATTATAATGTACCTATATACAGATACTGCAATTATCAAGATGGTGGTTCTTGATGTTTTCTATATTTTGCAAATTTGAATATCTGGTCCCTGTGGTTGTATATATATTGTGCAAGTTTAGGAACACTTCCATATGTGTCTGCACGTGAGCCTCTACACATAGAAAATTGAACATCATCTAATTTGGGGTCACAGTCTACAATGTGAAACACGTGTACAAGCTGAGGATCTGCTGCACGGAACACTGAGAAGTTTGCTGCGACAGATACAAATTTATCAAACAAGTTAACATCCTCTTTACCCCAGCCACGGATCCCTGTATCAAAGCCCCCTACAGATTTGAGATCACTTTTGTACACACTAACAATACCATAACCGAATTGCCGCCAATAACCACTATTTTGATCCAGTATGAAATGGTTTCTTAAAGGGGTAGCCCCTTCATGAGAAAAGTTTGGATCATATTCACTAAACACTATAGGGAAGTAAGCTTGCTTCCCTTTTATTGTGTTTGTTCGTATCCTGTCGAGTGTTTTGGAAGTGAACACCATATCAACATCAACTAAGAACAAGAGGTTCTCCACTTTGTCATCATACTTGGCTGCACCTAATTCTAGGGCTTCTGCTCTAGCAAAGGAACCTGATGCAGGAACTATATAGATCCCTGAAAGTGGATACTTCTTTTGAAGTCTTTGCATCAGATTTATAGAATTGCTGAAGCTCAGTGGTTCTGTAAGGCTGGGATACAGAACCAACATGAGTGTAGTTTTCTGATCATCTTGAAGACAAACATCTTCATACACAGACAGAAAACGTTGGAAAGCATCAATTCTCCCAGATAATGGGAGTATGAAATTGATGACTTTGTCCCTTATCTTGTTCAAAGCCTTTTTAGTTTCATGTGGACTCAGAGCTCCTGGAAGAACTCCTATTTTTAATAGTCCATTCTCAAAAGCCTCTCTGAAGGTTGACTGCACATGATGTGATTCCAGTGGATCTTCATGGACCGAATCATTTTCCTCCTCTTCATGTGGTTTGACATGTACTTCTTCGCCATCTACTGTTTCACGAATTTCAAGCCCTGGAACATTTCAGTAGCAATATTAGTACTACATGTCAGTTTAAAGTATGGAAAGAACAATGAACTATTAGAATAATGTGGAATTCAAATGGTATCAGTAATGGAGATTACTACAGCATTCTAAAATGTGACACAGTTCAAGATAATAGGGATAAAATGACTGAATGTCTAGCATGCAAAATGAATGCATTTAAAGATTAAAAACAAAAATATTATAATTTTATAGGGATATATATGAATCAAAGAAGGAGTACCAGCATATGGTGAACTTGGACAGAGATGAGAATGGTAATATACAAGTGTATTAATATAAACAATAGATATATATTTAAGCACAAAGAAGTGGGAAATGTATTGGTTATTTGCAGATCTTCAGAAAGCTTTTAATACTGTGGTGAGGGTGGCTTTATAGTGGAAACTGGATAAAAAAGGCAAATCAACTAAATTTACTGAAGGTTTAAAGGAAATAATAATGATAATAGGATAGGAGTGAAGTGGGAAGGCAGTTACATGCTAGAGGAGTTAGTTAGATTCATATGCTGGGTAAAGATAATGTTGCACATCATTTCCAGCTTTATTCAGCACATCTATAGCTGATGTACTGAAAAATACTGGATGAGGCCAACACCTATCCTCCAGTAATGCTGAGGAAACAGGTATCAGGATAACTTTTTGCAGATGACCTAGAAGCAGGTACACTAACTAGTACAGGCTAGAAAAGGGCAGTGAATTGTATAGAGCAATTCTGCAAGGAATGGAAGATGAAATAGATGTAGAGAAGAAAAAGATATTACTGTTTAAGAAATAAGGAAAATTATGTACGAGGGAGAGTCAGTAAAGAGGTCATAAAGGGATATTAAACATAAAACAACTGTATTTATTTATCGCATTTATTTCTCAGCATATCCTTCACCAACACTGATACACTTGTCCCATCACTTTACCAGTGCATCGAAACATACAGCACAGAAGTTTTTTGACTGTCATCTCAGGGATTTCTGCACCTCTGTTTCAACCTCTTCATAACTGGCAAAAGCTTTGCCACTAAGGTGGTTTTTTAATGGACCAAACAGATGGAAGTCACCAGGGGCGAAGTCTGGGCTGTAAGGCAGAGGTTCAAGAAGTTCCAACTGTAGTTCTTGAATTCTCCTGGGTTACTTGGGCTGTATGAGGTCTGGCACTGTCATGATGAAGCAGTATTCTTCTTGCCAGTTGGCCTGGAAGATTTCTGCAAATTGCATCCCAAAGCTTCTACAGAACTTCACAGTATGATTCAGAATTCACATTTTCACCACGCTTCTGAAAATGTGCTAACAGTACTCCCTGAGAATCAAAAAACACATAAGCATCACCTTCCCAGCCGTTGACATACTCGTAACCTTAAACCTTTTGGTTGAACGTGAACTTGAATGTTTCCATCGCATTGAAGCATGCTCTGATTCATGTTGATAGTGGTGCACCCATGATTTGTCCGAGGTAACAATCCTGTTAGACATATCTTCACCTTCATCTGCATACTGTAAGAGATGTTGCAAGGAAGACCCATTTGCTTCATTTTTCTCGTCGATCCTTCAGTTCTTTGGGCACCCACCATGTGCACACTTTCAGAAACTTCAACTGATCATGCATTATGCTGTATGCTAAACAATGGGAACACCATATTGTCTATTGTTTTCATCCTGTCAGCTTGAATCAACTCTTCCACTCATTGTACAATCACTTCTGTCACAATATAAACAGGACAACCTGGTTGGGCATCATCTGTGACTTTCAAACGTCCTTTAGAGAATTTATCAACCCAACTGTGAACTGTTTAATGCAACAAACACTTCCCGATGTAAACAGGAAACGTTTGTTTATGAATATCCTTTGCATTGAGTACAAGAGATTGCTGCTCTTCGGTAATATACTCCTCAAGCACGGTCACCATTTTGACTACAAAAGCCAACCTCTTAACATGTGCAGGTGCATTTACTACCTAGACTGTCTTGAAGCTGAACTTTGCTTCTACCCACTGATGCACATAGAAAACCATATAAAACATCCATTACAGCTGTTTTATTTCGATTTGTGACCTATTTACTGATTCTCCCTTGTAGGAATACAAAATGGAGACGGGATGGAGGAATTAGAAGTAACAAATAACATTAAATATTTAGGGGCAAACTTGCCTACTAGGGAAAATGGGATAAAGAAACAAGTACCAATTCAGGGGTAAATTATCGTTGGATAGTATTAATGTGTGTTTAGCAAAGGCACCAAATATACAGGTCATATTATTATAACAATTTCATACTTCACTAATAGAGTCCAGGATGATGACATCTGAGCAAGTGTTAGGTTCTCAGATAGGCCTTTGCTCCTTGGAGGTTGTTAGTTCAAACAGAAAATCCAAGAGGTACACTGTATAAAATCATTTTCTCCAAATAACCGAACAGCAGTAGATACTGCATGTTTTAAAACAAAATGCAAGTAGACACACAGTATATGCATGATATCCAAATGTGACTTCTCATTTTCTATGAACTAATATGCATGTAAATATTTGTGTGTGCATGTGAATGGGTTAACAGAAGATGTACAAAGACAGCTAAGTGAAAAGTGAACAAATACAATTCAACAAATCTTGTGTCTTGTGGGATATTTTATGGGCATGAATGAAGTTACTGTACCTGTGAATTGCTGCTGAAGGTAGACATGTCTGCGGACAGGAACAGTCATCTTGCGACCACGATATTTCTTGTATACCAGTAACAAGTCCAGAATGTAATCAGCCCCATACTGAGGACTCAGTCTGTGGTAACCATACAAAATTTCACGATATTCGATCACACGACCACGTTGCTTAGAGTACATATTTATCATTTCCATTACCTTAAAGAGGAAAAATTTTGTAATTACACAAGTGTACCTGAACTGACAGCAGGAGTCATGTTTTCTACTTCCATTTTCCTTTTGCAATATGCACTAGGACAGTTATTCTCAAGTGCAGCAAGTACCTACTTACCAGAACATTTATAGCATTAGGTTTGTTCAAATGAAACTTGTTCAGAGTGTTCTTAGTGAAAACAGCCAGTTTCAGGTGATTGTGTAGCAGTGTGCATGATCCTAATTTTCTCAGACTCAGTGATGAAATAAAAGTAAAGTAAAAAAGAAGTAAAGGTATCCCTATAACAGGCTGTGGAAGCCCACATTTTCTAGACAATCAGCTCATAGATGGCAGCAAGGTTGTCAGCCTAATTTCCAATTGGGTTTAACTTGAACCACCACAGAAAACAACTGACCAGATTTAAGGTGCTAATCAAGTTTTTTTCATAACTTTGTGTTTTCTATGGGTGTACAACTCACACTATAGGAAAAACAAGGATTGAGGCTGCTGAGTAGAATATTTGGACATAATGGAGGAGCTGACAAAAAATGGAGGAAGCAGGATGATAATTAGGACTTCATAATTTGTATTCTCTATCACAGTGATTAAATCAAGGAGGATGAAATGAGAGGGCATGTAACAAGCATGGGAGAGATGTGAAATGCAGAGAGAATTTAGTTAGGAAACCTAGAAGAAAGGGAGAATTTGGGACACCCTGGCATGAACAGGAGGATAATATTGAAATCAGTCTTACAGGAACAACACATAAGGATGTGTACTGTATTAATCTGGACTAAGGTAAAGTCCAATCATGGGGTCTGGTTTGATATGGACATGGAATGTGTGACAGTCTCTAATTTTGATCACTGTGTATAATCTTTCCATTGTGGATCTTCCCTAATATGTTCCTGTGCAACTGATAGCCTCTGAAGGTATCTGTATAATTTGCCCACAGGCTACAGTGCATCTCTGTGTACAGCTGGTATTGTAACCTCATACAGCACATGTACTGGTAGTCTGGTGTGTGGTGGTGGGTGCTGCTCATTGTTGGTTTTATCTCACAGATGGCAGCTGTGGCTGTTACCAGCAGGCAGTTGGCAAGTTATTGGGAAGTGGTATTGAAGGTTGAATATCCATACAGTATAAATTTCTTCTGTAGTGGGGGGGGGCCCAGTAACTTGAGGAGTATCTTAGATAAACGGTGCCGGGATGCTGTGACTGAGGGGCAGTCAAAGAATACTCATATGTGTCCTGTGGTTCCTGGGAACTAAGAGCAGTTACCTGTGGTGTGATGACTCTGCTGTGTAATATTATCCAAGCAGCATCTCCAGCTTTGCTGAGAATAGACTGCCCCCACTTAGGTGTACCCATTTGCCAGTGACATTCCCCATTTAAAATTACGTTTTCATGAGAGGTTAACAGAAAGAATTTTCTGTAGGTCATATTTCTGGGTAAGGGGAGGGGATTCAATTGGGTGTTTGATGGCAAAAGAAGCAGAGTGTAATATAACGGGATTGTTCTGCACTGTGTTGGAAAGTACATTGTCATTATGCAATATCCACTTGTCCAGCCATAGGTTTTAGTCATTTTTAATGACTGCACTGTTGTAAGTATTCTAAAATTTAAAAGTATAATGTTTATTTTGTAGAAAAAATTGATTTGAATAATTCCTGTGATAGCAATGAAAGGAGATGATTTGGACCTATGATTCAAACATTCACACTTTTTTCAGTTTCAGAGATTACGGATTTTTCTGTCCTAGACTTTGTCATTTTGTTTCTTTGCCATACTGGAAGAACAAATTTTCATCAAAAGTTATATTTTATCCAAAAGGTCCGTTTTTTCGAAGTCTTGCTCAATGGTCTGATCAAATTTCTTTTCCCTAAACTTTTGCTTTCCTTAGATTTCTCAGCTTCATTTTGGCAGAGACTTTGTTCATATTTATATCTCCGATAAAAGTTAATCTTACAGTTTCTGCATTCCTGTTCAGTTGTTCAGCTGCTTTCCAGACAGTAAAGTGGGAATTATTTTCCACCATTTCGGTCACTTTCCCACATACTGCCCAGTTCTTGAAGGTGACAGATCTTTTGTTGTCTAGCACACCTTCATTTATCATGAAATTGCTCAATCAGTATTGAAGCCTACCTTCTACCTATTCCTTCCTTTCCATAAACTTGCTGCAAAAGTATGTAAAATGCAAATGTCATTTTAATTCAGATTTGCTAAAAATTTTAAGTTATTTGTCTTTTTTAAAAAACGATCGTCCATGGTCCTGACAAACGAAACAATGTGCCAAGAAAACACACTAAATCTTACTGACATGCTGACACAAAACTGCTGAATCACATAGCTATATGTAACAATGTGCACTAACTAATCAGTTACTGCACAGATGCATCAGTCCAGTTATTTATTTACCAGACCTCATACACAGCTTATATTAAATACAACTGCTCTGCCCCTTTGGTTAATTAAGCATCATACTATGAAAGGCTGAAGTGGAGTATAGGTATAGCTCCTTGCATCCTTAACATTTGGCTCTGGAGGGAGAGTGGTCAGCTTCATGTCAAGGCTGCTTTATCCCTGGAGAAAGTGTCCTTGGTACTATTTGGATAGAAGGTTGAGTGGGCCGGCCCCAGGGCCGGTCTAGACACAATGGGAAAGAGAAAAATCTCTGCCTCTTCTGGCAATCAAATGCCTATCATCTAACTTGTAGGCTAAATTAATACATTAAAATTCCAATTTAATTTTCTTTAACATCATTTTTTCCCTCATTTAATGTAGTTACAAGGATCCCAAATCAATAACATTAATACTAAATTACATCATATTTAAGATTTTCCTCAGTTTAGTGTTCAAATCCACAGTTCCTGAAGGACATCTTAAATAGGGTTTTGCTTTTATACTGACTGATCTGTCCTGACTTCTGAAACAAATGGAAGACCTAAGAGAAATATTATACAAACATTTACCTCCCGGACAACGTCATCCAGGCCTTCCTTCAGTGGAGATTCAATACGACGTCGGGGATTGGTATTGCCAGCAGAGTAGAGGGAGCGTGAAATAAAATCCCATGTCAGGACTTCTCCTTCTGAGCGAGGAGTAAATTTATTTAGACCAGGTTCCAAACCTGCAACAAAGAGACAGTGTTGATTTTCATGTGGGGTTCTCATCTAGCCAAAAATGTCTAGTT
Source organism: Cryptotermes secundus (assembly GCF_002891405.2). NCBI lineage: Eukaryota > Metazoa > Arthropoda > Insecta > Blattodea > Kalotermitidae > Cryptotermes > Cryptotermes secundus. The sequence goes on along the minus strand of NW_019737091.1, from coordinate 1,134,730 downwards.
CAGCCCACTGTGAGGGAATGTTGGCTGAAACTTATAACAGACAATAGCAGTATACCTTGTATTTTAGCAGTTAAAACTTGGAAGTAACAACTGTATGTATGACACATACATACATTTGAACATAAAAGCTGTATATTTTGTTAAATACTAGGAATTATAAACCAGATTTTCAAACCATCACTGGTACCTAAACATATTGCAGTAAGAAATGATGATACTTGCTAGACAATGAGTATGTTAACTCAATCAGTGAAGCTTCTGACTTGCATTCAGGTGGCAACTGGTTCGAAACTTGGCTGGTGCACCAGTTATTGTGACGAAGGTATTCTGTGATTTTCCTCAGTCCCTCAGGCAAATATTGGGATAGTATCTCAAATTAGGAAATGGCTGCTTTCTTCCTGATAGTGTTGTTATGTAAACCATAAGAAATATAGACTTGTTACAGAAATATTATCTTACCATAGAGAATAACAGACAGTAAGGAGAACTGATGACAGGCAACTGATATCAGCAGAAATGCATTTCATGAGGAGTACTAAAGGATGCCCCTAAGGTAAAGAAGTAAGAGGTAAAGTTATTCCTAAACTTAATTATGAAGTTAAGCACCATGCCATGAAGACATACATGGGAATGGAAGTATAGCTTCACGATTCTTGAACCTAACACTAGAAAGAGGTGAGTGGTGATCAGCTTCACACCCTAGCCACTTTAATCCTGGTACCCATTGGAGAGAAGGCTGGGTGGGCCTAAAGTGCAAGTCTTATTGCAACTGAGAAGAGAAAAACCTCTTGCCCTTGTTGGGAATCAAACTCCAGTCCTCCAGCCTGTAGCCTAGTTGCTACAGTGACTGAGCTATCCCAGCTCCTCTTCAGACCATAAAGGGATAGGAGAATTTATGAGAGAATTACAAATTCCACAAATAACAATCTACTGGATACAGAAAATGGAAAGAATATGTTCACAGGATGACCTCTGAGAGAATTAGAAAGGATTAGCTCAAAATATCAACCGAATGGAAACGGAGGCTTCAGAAAACCTCTGTAGCAACAGAAGGATTCTTTCTGTTTTGTAATATCTGTAACAGGTCCAAGAGATGCTGGTGATGATGAGTATTTATTTTCTGTATCAGTCCATTCAAACTCGTTAATATCATTCCTCTGAGGCAGTTCCAGTCTTACCTAACATAGCTGTATCTCCAAGGAACATTTGGCTTCCCATTTTGTCAGGGAAGAGAGGCACATTACTGCCTAGCATCATTGTCTCTGCTGCATTAGATCTGTGGCCAAGTAGCGTCATCATGTTGGCAATGTCACGGTGAAGTGCTAATGCCCGTTGCTGCAACTCTTGGATCTTCAGACCCTGTATGAGCACAAGAGCATAAAAGTAAGTTATTTATTTATATATATATATATAAGTAAAAGTAAAAGAAAAAGTTGCTGTGAGATGGTTATAAAAGACTTTTATTGATATCACTTTCAAGCTAATTCACCCCCCCCCTTCCAAATAAACATGAAGTCCTGGGTAACTGTGAAAGGGCATGTCCTAAGAGAAAGACGTGTAGAGTCAGAACTTCTAAAAAAACAAGATCAAGAAACAATCATAACTGACCAACCCTCTCATATGCACTTAAAAAGAAAAATTTAAATACGTATATATATTCAGTACAAATTAGAATAAAAGTAAGACAGTAGAACTAAGGTCTGGCTAATAGTAATAAAGAGGTACTGCATTACTTTGAATAATCTGTTATTATTTCCTAAACAATGGAGTTTTTTGTTGTTTTTTAATTCGCTTAGTGGCGGGGGGAGTCCAACTGGGTCCACTCAGCACGTCAGCCACTGAATGGCCTATTGTAGCCTGCCCTGGGTGATTATGATGATGGGCGAATTTGGGCGAATGAAGAATGGCAGGGGAAACCGAAGTACTCAGAGAAAACCCGCCTCAGCCCCACTTTGTCCACCGCAAATCCCACTTGATGAGACCCGGGATCGAACCCGAGCTGCCACGGTGGGAAGCCAGTAACTAACCGCTTGAGCTATGGCGTGGCCTTAACAATGAAGTTACTACAAAACCACCAAATTACTGAATATATATAAAATATAAAAGGAGATCGGTCTTCGGTTTTATAACTAGTTTAATAATGCTGAATACTTTCAAGAATATTATCTTCTGGGTTATAACACCATGTAGCCCAAGCAAGGTACCAGTGTGAAAGCAGGTGGCAAGCTGAGAAGTGAGAACCAACTTGCCACCTGCTTTCACACTGTTGCTCGGTTTCTTCAACCTTGAAGATGGAAGCGATATGTTCCTGCGAAACGTCGAACGACTGTCAATGAACTACATGGTATAATGTCCCAAAAGATGGTACTCTTCATAACTACCGATATCTCAAATCCTACACTGAATTCTTTTAGTTGATCAAATGCAATTATATTCCAAATTCATTGACACACACCCACACAGAAAAAATATTAGTTGAAGTATATATTATTTTTAGTTTACTGGGTCCCTCGGTACTTTTTATTGATATGTCATTGCTCATATTTTCATCTAGAATTCAGTATTAGAAATTAAAAACAGTTACTGTCATTACTTTGACAAGACAAATAGTACTAACCCTTTCCATGCTACATACATACTTTCATCAACACATTCTCTGACAAGTTACATCAGGTTTCTTACAGGTGAACAAATACATACTTTGACACTTCTTTATTCTCAGCAAAGAAAGGGATAAAATCAACTTCCAAATGGCAGAGTAAACAGTAAATCTTATTGCTTTGACAGGATAGCTCAGTCAGTATAACAACCAGACTAGGTGCTGGATGACTGAGGAATTGGAGTTCGGTTACCAGGAAAGGCAAAAGATTTATCTCTTCTCCATAATGTGTTCAGGCTGGCTTTTTAACCAGTCCAGCCTCCTATACAGTGGTTACGAGGGTCTATTTTTCCAGGGGTAAAGAAGCAATGGCATGACATTGACCACTCACCTCCACCTAATGCTGAGGTCAAGAATGGTGGAGCTATAGCTCCACTCCACCATACGTCTTTATGGAATGCTGCTTAACTAATTAAGCACAGGAATAATTTTACCTTTGATACCTATACTCTAGCAAACAGGTCCAACTTCTGGGATATAATGCCATATAGTCCACATGGCTCTGCTTCCTGCCTGTTTTAGGCTGGTTCTTGTTCCCCTTATTTTTCAACCTTTAAGATGGTGGCGACATCTTCCTCCTAACATTGATGGACTTTCAACAGACTACAGAGCATTATGGCCCAGGAGACAAAATTCTTCATAACTATCATTATGAGAAACTTATACTATACATATTATCCTACACAGACACCAGTGTTTTCTTAAAATGCACATTAATTGTAATCATACTGATCAATGCTATTCAGTGAAATCTGTATCTACTATCTTTTACTTACCTCCCTACTAGTCCACGTGATTGCATAAAAGGAATAACCAAATATTTAATGAATGAATGATTTTGAATGCTGGAAAAACGAGTTTTGTTTGCAAAACCCAATTAACAGCAGAGCTGCTAAATCAGGAGTTTCGGAGAATAAGTGCAAGATTTTAGTTTGTAGGTGTTCTAAAGGGCTGCGCCATAACTCAAGCGGTTATTCGCTGGCTTCCCAACGCGGTGGCCCGGGTTCGATCCCAGGTCTACTCAAGTGGGATTTGTGGTGGACAAAGTGGCGTTGGAGCAGGTTTTCTCCGAGTACTTCGGTTTCACTTGCCAATTTTCATTTCACCAATTGCTCCAAAATCACCCTCACCTATCATCTGGGGTTGGTACAATAGGCCAGAAGTGGCCACATTACAAGGGACTTAGTCCCACCCCACTAGCAATAAAAGAAAGAGAGGTGTTCTAAAGGAACCCTTGCTTACTTTCATATAGTTGTGCACTCGGTACATATGTTGATGTTGCTTGACAGGATGCAGTGTAATGGCACGATGGACCTCCTTTTGCTTTAAATTTCCAGTGAAGGCATCATGTCCACTTGAATTGTGATATAAGATTGTCTGCATCTGCAACACAATGCCATGTCTAGTACATGATTTTATGGTAATAATTAGCATGCACCAACAGAAATGAAACTGATAAATGGTCAAAAACATAAAAGTTTAATAACTTGAAGTTATGGAAAGACTGAGGTAGGAAAACCAAAAGATATTAAGTATCATAAAAGCAAACAGTACAAAGATGTAGTTGACTAATAATTACTTTTTAGTTTGCCAGTTTTCAGTTTGTGTTTACACATCAATGTTGGATTAAGTTAATGGAGTCCCGAGGGGGAATGCAGTTCTGCAGACACTGCGGTAAATTTCAAGGGAAATTTTTGTGCAGTACACCAAGTGCAAACGCCTGTGGTGAACTATATAGACATTAAATTAGAGGCAGACCTAAATCACAGTACTATTCATTTATTTCATTATACATTCTATTGGCCTTCTTTTTTAGTTTTGGAATATATAGTCCCCCCTACTCATTAGTAAATTGGAACTATTGCTATATGTATTGGTTTTGGTTCCTTCGAAATGATTACTTTTATGTTTTCATGCTGTGTAATTTCATAATCTGTAGTCTATTTCTGCTGATATTTTTACGTTCCATTGCAACACATAGGTGGGCAATGGTATGCTCTGCATGTTCATTGTTTTTAACTGATAACGTTTTCTTTCTCTCTCAGGGATGTGGCTTTTTGCTTATACATGATAATATCAATTAAATTTCCTTCATGGCAAAAAGTTGTAAAACTGGGAAAACTCAATAAATAGCATTCTATAGCAGTTCAAATTGCATGCAGTTCTCCCTCACCCCCAAAGATGTAGAATAACAATGTGCACCATCCTGTGCTGCCATCTAGAGGATTTTTTTTTTTCAGCAGAGGTCTATATTGTATATAAATGAGCTTCGTTAAAAATGCCGAACGTATTCTTTCACTCCTCTTCACCTGGTAACGGAACAACGTAATAGTCAGTGTCTATTTCACCACTAAATGGCAAAATATGCGGATATCATGGAGAATTCTTGTTTCATCCATGAAATCACGACAAACGAAACTGCGATGGAAATGTTTCGGCCCTTTACATAATGATGGAAGCAACCTTATCAATGGAATCACATTTATTTCCTGGTGTGCATCCGGTGTAATGTCTTTCTTTTTTTCAGGAGCAGTGGCGTACCGTGCATGGAAGCATTGCTTCCGTAGTTAAGAAACGGAAAAAAAGTCATATATAAATAATTCAATTTGAATAATAAGGATATGAATATTGTCATTTAGCGCGTGTTCCTGCTCAAGGCTACATGCCTTCTCCTTCCCCTTCTTGGTGGGACGGACCAAGTTTCCTTTCGTTAATCTTCGTAATAATTTGTTTAATACGAAGGGGCCAAGGGAAGCAAATTTCGGTTTGCTGGCTAGGCCAGCGAAGGAATGTTTTCTTTCGATGGTTATGTGAAAATTAACTGTGTATGTGTGATTTCAGCCTTGTTGGGTGTTATAGGTAACATTAAGTTTTATTAAAATATTGTAAGTGCATATTTATATGGCGTAAGATTGTATCTGTGATCGTATTTTGACGCATCAGAAAGAAGCTAAACAAGCAATTGTGTGATATTGTGGTACAAGGGCAGGGGCGTGATTAGACTACACGCACAGGCCACAGCTAAAATGAATGCTGGCAGACAACGTGACTGCGACTGTGCAATCGAAAGCCTTTTAAAACGGGAGTTTAGTAGCAGGGACTTTTCGGAAAAGAAAATAATTATAGAAAGAGGCCGATTGACATGCGAGTTGCCAGAACTTGATGCACAAACCAAATTATGTGTGAGGGAATTTAATTTGGAACAGTATCCTAAAACAGAGTGGCTATCCGGTTGCGGTAATATAACAAAATTGTTTTGTTGGCCATGTCCGTTGTTTCTCATTGAAAAAAAAATTATATGGAACAGGACTGGGTTTGGTGATATCAACAATCTTCATAAAGCATTGAAACTATATGAGAACTCTCAGGCTCACATTATTTCAACAATGCAACTTGTTATGTTCGGGAAATCTCGAATTGACTGTCAACTTGACAATCAAAAGCGCCTGACGATACTACAGCATAATGAAAATGTGACAGAAAATAGGGAAGTAATGAAACGCTTGACTGATATCATCTGCCATTTAGGAAAGAGGCAATTTGCCCTCCGCGGTCATGACGAAAGCGTGGATTCTATCGGCCGAGGTAATTATGTGGAATTAGTTCACTTGTTGAGGAAATATGATCCTAAACTCAATGTTCACCTTGAGAACAGTACAGTATTTACAGGTTTATCGAACAGAATACAAATGACCTTACTGACTCAATTAGTGACGTAAAATTTGGTGAGTTGATTGCTACCAGTTCGTTTGTTAGATACCACTGCTTTCCTTACCAAAAATAGTACCGCACGTCACTATGCATAAGTATTGTAGCTAACACTGTAAAGTGTTGACGTTTGTGATTTCTCATACTTACATCCTTTGGTAACCCCCAAAAATTACTTAATAAGACACTCCATGACTCTGATTGACAAAAAGTTACATTACTACAGTTATTTCTTCTACACGCGATGACTGTGTTCTCGAAAAATGCTGCGTTACAGAAAAATCGCGTAAGGAAGGCTAAGGATTCAAAAGGCACAAACCGAATGTGCAGTTCCTACATGTTGGATTGCTTCATATAAAAATTTGCCAATTCTTCAGCAGTACACAAAGAGACAGTTTTAGGTCCTATACTATTTTTTTGCCAGTTTTTGCTATGCTGAGCCCTAGAGTGGCGGAGAGTTGGGATAGCTCAATTAGTGTAGCGACTAGGGCAAGGCTGGACGAACGAGGAATCGCGTTTCGATACTCGGCATAAGTGAAGATTTTCTTTTATCTTTACGACGAGACCGGCTCTGGGGTCCACTCAGCTTCTGTCCAATGGGTACAGAGAACTTCTTCCTTAGGGCTAAAGCGGCCGCCGCTGTGTGAAACTGACCATTCATCTCCATCTGGTGCCGCTGTTAAGAATACCCGTACGTGGAATTACATCTCAGCTTTTCCATACCACTTCATGACGTGGCGTTTAATTAAGCTCAGGGACAACTCTACCTTTTAACTTCCACCTACACAAGCGATCATACATTTTGTCAAATTTGTTTTCGAGCTGCACATTCTGCCTAAAATAAAATGTAGTAGTACATTATGTTCTATTTCAGCATACTGTAGTGAGCCGGGATAGCGTAGTCGCTATAGCGACTAGCTACGGGCTGGACGACCGTGGTCGGTTTTCGAGTACCGGTACGGTCAATAATTTTCTCTTTTCCACGTCGTCCAGACCGGCTCTGGGATTCACCCAACCTCCTATTCAATAGGTACCGGAAGCTCTTTCCTCCTAGGATAAAGCGGCCGCAGCGTGAAACAGACCACTCACCTCCAACTAGTGCTGAGGTCAAGAAAATGTGGATCTATACACCCACTCCCCCATACGCCTTCATGATGTAGTGCTTAATTAGTTAATTTCAGGGACAACTTTACCTTTTACCTTTCAGCATGCTGTTGCACTCGTTAATGATTTAATTTGCAGGGCAGTCTTCAAGTGCACCTTCTTGTGCTCGTGGGCTATTGATGTGCTGCATTGATATATTTTTATAAATGTTAATTCTACGACATGTTTCGACCTCACGAGGTCATTATTACGCAGATTATTTTTACATAAGCACTGAAACAATGTATCGCTTATGTAGTTCACTGCTGTTGCTCCTCCAAGACTGCCCCTGTAAGTTAAAACAATATTATACTGCCCACAGTGGGTAAAGAGATCGGGCTCTCTCACTGCCTAATATCTTATGATACCTATAAAAGTATTGAAGAGAAAATATAAACACAGAGATATTGGGTTTTCGGACTTTATCCATCGCCCTGGTTTCTAAGATAACTAAGAAAAACACGACGTTTCGGAAACTGGATCTATTTCCGTCCTCAGATGAGGGAAAACACCTATTCTGTTGGGTCCCTTAGAAAGAGCTAGCCTCAATCACTGGTACTGTTTTTTTAAGATAACCAAGAAAAATACGACGTTTCGGAAACTGGATCTGTTTCCGTCCTCTTTCTAAGGGACCCAACAGAATAGGTGTTTTTCCCTCACCTGAGGACGGAAACAGATCCAGTTTTAGAAACGTCGTGTTTTTCTTAGTTATCTTAAAAACCAGGACGATGGATAAAGTCCGAAAACCCAATATTTCTGTGTGTTATACACCATCGTCAGAATCCTATAGTAACTACTACAAAATATAAACATTTAAAATTAATATACGAGACATACGTATACAGGAGCCAACCGCCAATTCTTCTGCATGCTTCATCACTGTCAATGAGGGCTGATGTCGGAGGGCACGAACCAATCCGATTCGTGCTCTCAGAGGTCATCACGGTAGTCCTACACTTGTTCGGTCATATGAGGATCTCGGAATTTTAGGATGTGAGTTGGTGACGGCTTGGTTGCTCGCGAACTTTCACCAGGAAGGTTAATGGTTCCATGAAAACTGAAACGTGTTTTTGTAGGACGATATGAGCATAATACTTTCGATGCAACGTGAAATATGGACAATTTAAAGAATTTTCCTCGTTTTCAGTAACATTTTTTAAAGAATTTACGTACAACTAAACTAATGCATCATGCCTTAGGATTATTTCCCAACTCGTATTCGAGAAGCTTAGACCCTTCAGCCCTATGTACGACAATAACATTCCATAATCCACTTTTTCACTAAACGGTATTAATGGTAATGGGAGGCTGGATTCCGGGCCAAATCGTGTGATGCAGTTTGCACTGTTGGAATGTCAGAATGCATAAAACATAATATAATTGTAGAGTGGTGAGCACTCCGGTTTCGTATTCAGGAGATACTGGGTTCAAATCCCGGCCAGGAGACCGGCTCCTGACTGTATGCAAAATTGTCATTTTTATGTATCATGGTAATTTATAAAATATGTTTGGTCACTGTGAATAATCAATAGGAATTTCACAGTTTTTAACTACAGATTTCTTAACATTCGCTCTCCGGGCCGAGCTGAACCCTAAAGAAGCCCCATCTTGTCTGGAATGAATACACAATTAACCCACACGGGTCTGGACCGCACCTTTAGAATAACACGATAAGGATCCGTCTGGCTTCCACGTAATCCTGGCCGTGAGATCGACCGTCTGTTGCAGGCATGTCCAACGCGTCGATCACGATCGGCTGGTCGATGTCCGTTTTGTAAACACTGCCACCGGGCATAAGCCCAATTGCATTAAATAATAAATATATATTTTTGGTCGATCTCATAGGGCTATAAGGAAATTATGCGTGAAAAGCATGTAAATTCACTTGTAATATAATCTGATTATATTCAGATTTGGAAGGGAAAATACGTGTTAAAGTCTGCTTTTACCGGTTCTCACGGTCTCTTCGCTTGCAGATTTCTTATATTTTTTCTTCTACCCTGAAGATGGAGGCGATACGTTCCTCCGAAACGTCGGTTAACACCACATATACACGGTGCCAAATCCCAGAAGACTGCTTTCTTCATAGTCACCGCCGTGAAAGCCTCACATCTTACATCGTGTTAAAGTATTCTGTACTTTCAAATGTTGCTTTTACAACAAACATCATGTGTCGTGCTATTTTTACCAATAGTTTTGCTTAAAACGAGGTACGACGATAGGAGGGGGTGGTAAATCACTAGCAGTTTTGACACTAAAAATCGATCACAACCTGTTTGAAGTTGGACATGCCTGGTCTATTGAATTGTCACAATGGAAAGCGACCCGCAGAAGTGTTCTGATGAGTCACCCTATACCCAGGCAGGAAATGTATGTTTTATACATGTTCATAGCGGTCTAGCCTTCTGACCAGTGGAGTGGGAGTATCTTACTCCCCTGCCTGGACTGTGCGTTCATTGAGAGAATAAGTGACCTCCTGTCCACTACAGGCGTGATTGTCTGGTTTACAGGGATGTCTGGCTGAAGGGAGATCAAGGTTCACCCCACGGCCTGGGAATGTGCGACTACTTGATGACTGCCAATTGGAGAATCAGGAACACGCAACTTTGCTTTAATGAGAACTGTGTGGATGTATCAAATATTTACTCTTGATTGATTAATCGTGTTTGGTAAAATGGCTAATGGCCCAGAAAGACATGACTAGCATTACTCATACGCTGCTACTGTTTACTGGGAGTTCTTTTTACAAAGTAGAAGAAGTGAACTCATGTAGGAGTCGTATTATTCACCTGTTTCTTCAAATATTTTATACCCGAAACCACACTTTTGATTTCCATGGAATCTGGTACTTCTGTACTAAACGTTGTCGCCTTAAATTAATATGGTTCGTACAGGTACGGGATAGTTCAGTCAGTATAACGATGAGCTGCTGGATGGACAGCAGGTGTTCAATTCCCGGTAGAGGCAAGAGATTTTTCTCTATTTTACAGCGTCCAGACCGACTCTGCAGCCCCCCCAGCTTTCTATGCAGTGGGTACCAGAGGCTCTTTCCCGGGTAAACGTGGCGGGAGGCGTGAAGCTGACCACTCACCTCCATCTAATGCCAAGATTAAGAATGGTGGTGCTACACTTCCATCCCCGCACGTTTTCATGGCGTGGGGCTTAATTAAGTACAGGGACAACTTCATATTTAGAGGTCCCATATAACGGACGTCGAAAAAAAAATTGAATAATATAAAAAAACTAGTGGCTCTATTGATTTAAACGAAACTCATAAGTTGTGTACGGAAGGATTTATTCAGTACCGTAGATTCATTATAGTTTTCCCTTTGCTTAATTAATTAAGCCCCAGGCCAAGAAAACCTGTAGGAGAGCGGTCAGATTTACGCCCCTGTTGCTTTACCCCGGGAAAGAGCCCGCGGTACCCACTGAATAGGAGTCTGGGTGGGCCCCATAGCCGGTCTGGACGCCGTGGAGAAGCGAATAATCTCTCTCTCGTACCGGGAACCGAACCCTGATTCCTCGACCGTACCCCATTGCTTTACCAACTTGACTATCCCGGCTCGAAGATGATTCGTTAAACGGAAAAATATTTCCATTCTAAATGTTAAAAACAGATATTTTGTTTTTGTTCACACTTCAGTCATGTTCTCTTGTGTGTGTGTGTGTGTGCCAGAAGCGATGACGAATATGTTCCTGTTTTCTCAGATTGCGGCTTGAGCCCATCTTTCCCAGTGGTCGATGGCTGAATTATAAAGCTGGTGTCACTGCAAAAAAGAGACCCGCTAGCTCAGTCGGTAAGCGACACAGAAACCGCATAGTGCAGCGTACTTAGACTGAAAAATCGTTGTAATCGTGGGTTCGAATCCCAACCAGGACACAGACTTTATGGTATACATATCGTCACCACTTCCTGTAAACTGGGTCTTTCGCTATGTTCTACAGCTTAAAACTCCTGTAAGTTCCGGGACTGGGAGAATTTAGAAATCCCGGAAAATTCCCTTACATGAGAGACAGCAGACATATTTCTGTCAATAAGCTCAGTATTTCGATGGACTGTCTAGGTACCTATGTGACAGTCCCAAAATGTTACATTTTCCCCATCAGTATTCTGCCTTGTGTCGGTTCTGATGTCTGGAGATAGGCACTAGATCTAACGATTGGGCCCATCTGAGCTGGGTTTTCCCCTGAGGACGGAGGCACGGTCGTCTCCGAAACTTTGTTTTAAATAAAAAACATGTCGACGAATAATATCCAAAAAATCAATAACTGTATTGTTCTCTGCATTCATTTTTTGGAAGGCGGCTGAATTTATTAGTGAGACAGGACATGTGCAACTGAGTTCACTCGGCACAGCAGCCACTGATTGGCCTCTTGTAGCCTGCCCCGGTTGAGTATGGTGATGGAGAATTTGGTAGAATGAAGATTGGCAGGGGAAACCGAAGAACTAGGAGAAAATCTACCCCAGCGCCACTTTGTCCACCACAAATCCCATTTGACCAGACCCGGGATGGAACCCGGGCCGCCGCGATAGGAAGCCAGCGACTAACCGCTTGAGCTATGACGCGGCCCTCTGCATGGTCTTACTATCAGTCTGAGCGACTGGAGGTGTGACAGCATATTTTAGAAGTTTTTCTGGAGATAAGATTTTGTGTCTCTTGACATGTAATTGCTACCGTTTTTCTTCAGAAGGGTATAGCTAAACCCTCCGGTACTATAAGATGATTGCTTCCATGTGTGGGGGCCCCAGAACTGTCTCAGAGCTGCTTTCTCGTCAGCGTTATTATGTGATTGGCTTATGCCAATTGGAGACGAATTCTTGTCTGAGGGAGGGATTCCTTTCTGGAGGTGAAGCGACGTTCCTGCAAGATATTTCGCCTTCAGACACTTCGTGTCTTCAGGTAGCCAGAGACAGATTTAATTTGGTCACGTTCGTTTAATTATCTAAAATAATTTTCGTCACAATTGAAAGCCTTCTTTCGGGTCTGAAACGAATATGTTTTATATTGGAATCAGTGAAACTTTGGAACACAATTTGAAAACTTCAATATTACTTCTTGCTTGAATGAATGAATGCATGAATAAGGGGTGGGCCTTCTTGGCCCTTGCACCGCGACCACAGTGATCTATTGTGCCTCCCCTTCTGATTATCCCCTCAACAATCCTGCGCTTCAAATGAAGCGTAGGATCTTGTACGTACGCCTTGCTTGCCCAGGTAAGTTGTGTAACTTGTAAATTACTCACTATGAAGCATTAAGTCAATAAACAAACTTTAAAAGAGGAGTATGTTGCCAGTTTGGTTTGGTGAAATAGCTTCTCTGGTTACGTAAGTTCTTGGCCGTTGCAAGAACCTGAGAGGAGCTGCCGGAGCTAGATTCTCAGTTCAAAACAAAGGATTGTACCTACTGGCCTTATACAGGAAGCAATGTAGACTGATGAATGCGTTGTTGACTCTCCACTGTTCTCTGGGGTGACACCTAAATACCGTATTACATGCATAATTCTCCACAATTGAGTACAAAGTTTGTGTGGAAAGTATACTGCATTACTGTTGCAATGAAGACCGGCGTCGTGTACATCGAAGAATACTTCACTAGCTTGTAAGCCAACACAGAGCGAAAAAAGTCATTGCCTGTCACAGATGTTACTTTCCTTCCTTCTATTTTTACATGTACTATGTGAACACCCCGAACAGCTTCTTTCTAATAGCGCACGGCATGCTTTGGTGACACAATGATGAGCTTTAGGAAAGCTCTTGTTCTGCTCAGTAATTGTTATTTATAATGAAGAGCCTGTACCATGAAATAGGGTACGTTACTTGCTAGAGTAGGCCCACAAAATTTGGGCGGCTATAATCCGTTACTGAAAGAAAAAGACAAACCGGTTACTGCTGCTGTTCAGAGAAACAAACACTATTTCTTTGCGAGAGGGGGGGGGGGCACTATGCTACAAGCCGGAATGTCGCGGGTTCAAGTCCCAATGAGGTGGAAGTTTTTTTGTTTTTTTTTTTTCAATTTACCTTATCATTCTAGCTGCACTATGGCCCTGGGTCGACTCAGCCTCTAACAGAAATGAGTACCATGAATCTTCCTGGGGGGTAAAGGGCGACCGGCGCGTAAGGCTGACTCTCACCGCCATCCGAGAGCCTATTCTCTAGAGAAAATGTGCGAGCCTCGATGTCTCAGCTCTATGGGCCTTCACGGCCTGCTACAGGGATAGCTTTACTGTTCATGACACTCTTTGAAACCTAGTTTTCCCTCACGCCCGGTTCTTCTTTCGAGTTTAAGGTACGGCATGTCCCTCTTATTTGCCACTCCATTTCCTTATTGCAGTTTAATGGATATACATCATTCTTCTTCTTCACTGGTGCTACAGTTTATGTGGGTCTTGTTCTCCTCCATGGTCTTTCTCCATAGACTCGAATATTTCGTAACAGTAAAATTTTCCCGGGGTGGAGTTGTTAGCCCCACGCCAAACCCCTAAGCTGTGGGACCAAGGAATACACTTCGTCTGGCTCCTACCCTTTGACCTGACTGGCACGGGTGGCTCTATCAAGAGCATGCGCTACCGCCAGCATAGCTCCCCGGGTCATTGAGGAGCGCAAACCTCCTCTCCCAGATAAAGTAGCAGTCCCTGAGGAGGAAATCTGCATACTATTTAAGCAAAAAGGCCACATCTCACCCATATTAAAACGTATAGATTTTCAAGTACGCCGGTTAATTGATCTGTTTAGCTACCGTCGCCTATTTTTCCTAGAGGTTAATGTCACTCATGGCATGTGTTCTGATGGAGAAGCTTCGGCCCGGTTACATTTCCTGGCAAGTGATGTTGCAATAGCATGAAACAACTGCCCACAGCATGCGTACTGTATGTTTTACAGCAAAAAGAACAACAGATCATGGAGGAATAATAAATGGCTCTAGGGAAGGTTGTAAAGCTGGGTTAAACCGGTTCAATGGCCCGATTTTGTAAACGCTGAGATGAAACACTGGATTCCATTAGGACAGAGATGTTTTTTACCAGCTGAATAATTCCTCAAGAAAAAAAAAGTGCCAACGAATTAGTTAGGCCCTTTCAATTAAGGAGGTAGGTCCTTAGTCCGCGAGATACTTCCAAAAATTTTACATCATTCATTAATTATCATATCATTCCACGCTAACAATTATTGATACCAACAGCGACGACATTGCTAAGTAACAAACTTAAAATGTAATTAATTAATTGACTAATTAAGCTCGGCGAGGGATCAGATTCATGTTTTAGGTCACTTTATTTCAGGCGAAAGAGTACCCATTACTTAACGGGTAACAGGCTAGACGAACAGCAGAGCCGCTGTGGACGCTGTAGAGGATTCTTACCCTGCCTCGAACTGACCCCCGATTCCATGGTCGGCCAGCCAATAGCATTGAGTCAAAACCAACTGAGCTATCCAAGTTCCCTTTATTCTGCAATAGTCCGAACTGAAGGTACTGGACAGTCCAAAGTAATGGACAAAAGATATAGGGCAGAGAGTTCCGTGTATCCCAGACTCTCGATATGGCAACCATGCAGCAGACAAGATCTGGTCCATACATGTCATCATCCTCCAGTTAGCCCTTCCTGCCCGGCAAGTCAGCAGCGGCTGTAGAGCTTTTCTTTCTGGTCTGGTTTGCGGACTCGATCCTCACCCAGTACACTTCATAAACACTACAGCATGAGAGAGTAACACTACACACGTGGTAACTCCAGACGAAATAACTGGGCAGACAGCGACTCACAGACCCATAAAAGGTAAAAGGTAAAGTTGTCCCTGTACTTAACTAATTAAGCACGACACCACGAAGGCGCATGGGGAGTGGATGTACAGATCCACATTTTCTTGACCTAGGCATTAGTTGGAAGTGAATGGTCAGCTTCACGCCCCTGCCGCTTTACCCTCGGTACCCATTGGGTAGGAGGATGGGTAGGCACCACGGCCGGTCTGGACGACGTGAAGAGAAAATTCTGGACCCTACCGAGACTTGAACTCCGACCTATCTCTCGACCAGCCCGTGGCCAGTCGTTATACCGACTACGCTATCCACTGTAATATATCATATTACAGGCCCAATATACACTACTGTATACTAACTATACTACACTGTACTATCCAATACTATCTTACACGGTGCTTAAATATATTATGCCGCATTATACTGTACTCTGTTACACTACCGTGGCCGACGACCTCAAGCGGCACAACCTCTGTATCCACAGCAGTTTCTCAGCAGGGTAATTAACAGTATCGGTAGAGCAAGGATTTGTCTCAGGGGACATCGCGCGTGGAAGCTCAGTGGACGCAGTGCAGGTCAAGGAATTGCATAGATCAGGACAACATGAATTGAAGCAGCCTCTAACAGTTAGATTCTTATTTATTATACACGTGATCAAGTTATTAAGTTCGCCCGCACTCTATGAATAATAATATAACAATTGTGCAATTAGCACAATGCTACGCTCACTTTTTATGACTGCTATACCTCAACACACATGGTTAACATTGCTCAAAGTAGAACTAGTGGAAGTAGAGGTACCAGTCTATGTACAATATATATTGAAGTCGCAGAACAAGTAATCGCGGGAGAAAAACTGGCAGAAACAGCAGCAGAAGTAGTAGAACTGCCGTCGTCAACAAGAACACCTATTTAAATAAACTCGGTAGGCGGAACTTGCCGCAATCTTAGATGAAGTAAGAATCTCTGATTGGGACCGCGTGTACCTTCCATATACTTATAACAGTCAGGCTGTCAAGTTTGATAAGTGAATGTAAATTCTGATTAGTCGGACATATCTCTCTGTTGCATCCCACACATGTGCCTCATTATGCAAAGGTGAGTTTATCTCGCGTAAACACTGTCCATTCGCGTTCGTGACTTTAAGTCCGATAAAAGACATTTACTACAAGAAGAACGTGACAACAAGTTAACCCGAATCCTTAATTGCACTTCTCTGCTACACCTGCCGAGACAAACAGTTCATCCTGAACACCTGTTCTTTTTTTTTCTTGGCACTACAGCCCCAGTGGGCCTAGGCCTACCTCCATGAACTTCTCCGTTCACTTCGGTTTTCTAGATCTTAGACATATGGTAGGATTCCTTGGGCGGGTGATCAGCTCGTTGCAATGCCTCTACCTGTACACAAACACAGAAAAACGCACACAAACATCCATGCCCTGAGTGGGATTCGAACCCACGATCCCGGCTTCCGCGCGAGCGAAGACAGTACACACCTTAGGCCGCTCGGTTACCGTGACCGGCAATCATTTCACTTCACATTCACTTTGTAGTTGAGGATATGTCAGTAAATAAACTTTGATGTAAATACATATATATTTACAAGGCGGAAAATGTAGTCCATACTAAATCGGATCTGTAATAGTTTGCAATGAACTAAGCAAGTTAGCCAAAGAAAGAAACTCATTCATGGGTGTTCATGAGCAGCTCGTTACGAGAACATCACGAGATGCCAGACGGGGGGAACACATGTGAAGCAAACATTAAGCCTTAGCAAAGGAGTCAAACGTTCCCTTAATGTTGTGAAACATGTTTCATCCATATTGAGGCCGAAAAAAAAAGAAGCGGAAGTTTGTTAAAAATAAATTGGAACCCGACAGAAATGACAGAAGTGACATGTATTAACTTCTCTCCCCTTTGTGAAGAAGCAATAAGTCTCCACACAATCCACAAATTATACTTCACATTTAAACCGACATCAGACAACGAAACATTGTGTATGTAATTAAACTACCGTTAAATTAGAACAGAACAAAGCAGTGTTGAAGCAAGCAATTTGATCAAAATAACGCATGCAGCAGATTCTTTTTTGAAAAATTAAACGGAGAAAGTTGGCTCAGTCCGTAAGGATTCAGACTTGTATTCAGGATTGTCCATTTTGGATATCGGCGGGAATCCCTGATGTCCTGACTGAGAATTTTCGTAGTTCTACGTCTATTGCGATAATTCTGCCAATTGTTAATTCCTTTATATATACATATAACAGCAACGCGCACGCGTAAATTTGCCGAAAACTTTCGGTAAGCCATCCTCCCCTTCCAAATCACCATTCATAATCACCTTAGCATATCTCACGCGACGCTCCATACTTTCTTAAGGACATAGAGTAGATTTCAGTCCCATTTTCTGACCAGTGCATTGTGACAGACAGACATGACAAATACAATTGCGTAGCAAAAAGAGACAAGTAAGCCCACTCGAAGATAGGCCATGAGAACAAATGATCTGTTTCTTCGGGACTCCAGACATGCAGACCGTGGGAGAGTGTCTGCACATGATTGGCCTACATATGAACGAGCTTGGAGGCCAACAGAACCAACTGTGTATCCTGTAGTCACTTATAAAGTGACCATTGTAGCCTTCATCAGTGGCAATTATACGCACACTCTTCTGTTCCACATAATCTAAACTGTACATGCATAAAACTCTATAAGAATTAAGCGCAGCTGCTTCGCATTTGTGAGGATATCAAAAGTAGCTGTACAGTCTGCAGCAAGATATTGTAAATATTTGATTGAGCGACTGCGTTTTAAATACTAGTAGCACGCGTGGTGGAGAAGAAGAATGCATATAGCGTTTGGTGGAAAAGCGAGACGTGATTGGGAGGATATTATTAAAATGAATCTTAAGAGAAATACATTACAGTAATATGGAGTGGATTAATCTAGCTCAGGATAGGGACTAGTGACGGGATCTTATGAATACGGTAATGAACCTTCGAGTTCCATAAAATGTTGGGCAATTCCTGAGTAACTGAGCAACTGGTAGCCTCTCAAGGATTCAACTCCAGGAGTTAGTTTAGTTAGTTAGTTGTTGGAGAGGGTGGGTTTCCCCATGCACTTAAACCTGTATTGGTCCATTGAGCTTCCCTCTATGATTTCTACCAGTCTCTATATCCTACCGGTACTGGTGCTTACCATCAGTCCCGCCCAGCCAGCGAGACCGGCTCTACTAGCTGAGAGGTATCTATAATGCTTCCCCCATCTACCAGAGGTATTAGAGACTGTTGTTGGGCGGGAAACGTCCGTAATTTGGCTCAGTGACCTCCTTTGGAGATATGAGGTTCTTTTACGTGCCGTAAAGCTACGACACGGGACCCACGGCTTAAAGTCCCTCCCGGAGGACTTGTTCCCTGAATTTTTCCGCCCTTAAAAATTCGACGACCTCCGCCGGGTATTTGAACCCGCGTACTACGAGTCATGAGGTGGGAACGTTACCTCTAGACTACGGAGGCCTCTCAGGAGTTAGTTTAGTTAGAAACAACAGTTTCCTGAGTTCGAAATGTAGCTGTGTACTAGCGCAGAAATTGGAACAATAGCCACGTGTCAGACACCATTATTCAGTAAAATATCGTAGTCGATAAAATACTGAGTGACGAGTGAAGAGAAGAGTAGAATGTGATGGCACGTGAAACGACAGAGGCCAGAGGTTCGCCCACGTCACCGTCAGTTCTATATGAATTGGCCGGTCGGTACACAACACAAAGCCTCTTCTCTAACTACAGGGAAATTCATGCGCCCATACAGCTCTGAATAGGAAAGTAACTGACACAATAAACCCTGTGTACGAGAAAGCAGAGAAATTGTCTAGGAGTGTAGTGGCAGAAACAGAAGCACATGCTGATAATTAATTATTAAACAACACGACATGGAGACGTACTGAGGAATGGAATTAGAGCGCCATCATTCTTGAACTCGACACCAGGTGGAGGTGAGTGGTCAGCTAAATGCCCCGGCCGCTTTAGACCCCGGGGACAGAGCCCTCGGTACCCAGAACCGATCTTGAAGCTGAGGAATAGAAAAAAATCTTTCCCTTGCCGGGAATCGAATTCCCGGCGATCCAATCCGCACCCCATCGCTATACTGACTGAGCAATCCCGGCTCTGCACTTGCTGTTAATGATTCGTTTCCTAAGACATGATGGCGAAATCCATCTTCTCAGAGTGTTACCGTGACAAATGGTCAAATCGTGCGAATCCTTGTTTGATGGACAGGTTTAGCGACAAAGGTGCTGTTCATTTGTGAACTGAATTGGATCACGTCGCTTTCCGTGAGATGTGCCGTGTCATCACTTGTCTGGTTCACTCTACACCAGATTTGTTATTAAGTAAGCGCTAGATGTTCTACTGTGGTAAATCTGCTTTTGATGGCGAGACACAGGTTTATTTCATCCACAGCGTCCAGACCGGCTCTGGGACCCACCAAGCCTTCTATGCAAGGCGTGCTGCGGTTTCTTTCTCCGGGGTTACAGAGGCAGGAGCCTCGTGAGGATATCTGTCGAGCTATTTCAAGGAAATGGCGGCCCCGATCTTGAAAACCGAAATTAACGGCCGTGGGGATCCGTTGCTCTCGACACCCTCTATCCGCTAAAGCTGGCACCAACTTTGCCGACAAGAGGCGGTCGCTCGGTCGGTATAGTTCGCTTGTGGACTCAAGCCACGGAGTTTAGTTTTTTTTTAGTTTTTTAAGGAAGTTTATCTGTTTTAACCGAGGTGGACCATCAAATCTCCTGTCACCTCTGATGGAATTTGGGGTTATGACCGCCATGTGTTCGCTGAACAACCTACGGAAAATCAATCTCTGTGTAACATCTCTGATTTCAGATTTTACAAAACCAAAGAAATGAGAAGAGCAGTAGACTTTAAGAATTAGACCACAGTGTACTTTCGAAATTATGGTGCCATATAATGAACTCGGGAATACCAATATGGGCTTTTTACAGAATCAGAAAATCAGTTTCTGTATTCATTCATGCGTAGCAGCTATGCACATAATCTTCTGACATCATCACCGTCAGGAGCTCTTTTAACAGCAGAACACCCTAGCCATAGCCATGAGTGCAATGATAAATACACACAAGAACATGGTGTATTTTATGACGAGGAAGTTTAGGACATCACACATGCTTTTTTATACACAACTTATCTGAAGGTTCTTTATTGTCTTCAATGTGCTTAAGTTGGTTACATACCTCGATAACATCATTATGGTTGGTTAACTAGAGGTTGCAGTATGCTTACTCTCACGTATACCAACAGACAAATACTTAGAAAAAGTGAACGGTTCTTAAAAATTGGGATAAAATCGGCTTTGTGTTTACGTTATTCAACTATACTATATGTTCTCAGAAATCCACACAGAACACACAAGTATTTCTCACGGCTAGACACGAGTAGATATTGCTGGCTGCAAATACAGGAGATGGAGAAAAATATGGAAACACCCAACAAAAAACACATTACCGTGACTAATATGGTGTAGGACAACCTCTGGCTTGCAGACCTGCTTGCAGTCTCCTTGGAATGGATAAATATAGGTCCTGTTTGATTTGCAAGGGAATCTTGTACCATTCTTCCTGAAAAACATGGTAAGTTCTGTTATCGATGATGGAGGTGGATAGCAAGCACACAGATTGCTCTCCAAAACAGACCACAAAGGCTTATTAATACTGATATCTGGCGATTGTGGGGGCCATGGCAGACGTGACACTTTATCTTCATTCTCAGAAAACCAGTCCTGGACGATGTGAGCTGTGTGAACACAGGCATTGTTGGCTTGGTAAATGGCATCACCATTAGGGAACAAAGTTTGCACCATGGGATGGACCTGGTCACCCAAAATGGTCACATAGTCGTTGGCAGTGATGTGACCTTGCACGGTAATGATGGGTCCGACAGAATACCACGATATGGCTGCCCATACCATGATCGAACCCCTGCCATGTTTCACTCTTGGCAGCAAACAATCTGGATCGTAAGCTTGGGATGGCGTTCTCCAGATAAAAACTCGGCCAGAAGTCGGAAACAGTGTGAAGGTGGACTCATCCTACCAAATGACCGTCTTCCATTGCTCCACAGTCCAGGTTTTATGACTTCGGCACCACACTCTCCTCTTAGTGGTATTTTGATCACTGATGAGTGGCTTTGGAATTGCAGCTCGTCCAGAAATACCCTGCTTGTGGAGTTCCCTTCGTACTGTTTTGGTGCTGACAGGGTTTGTGAACGTGACATTCAGTTCAGCAGTCACTTTTGCAGCTGTAGTCTTCTTATTTTACGTCACAATCCTACGCAATGTTCGTCTGTCTCGATCACTCAACACACATTTCCGTCCATGCTGGTATTTATCGGATGCAGTTTTTCCAGTCCTCCTATATGCGGTCATAATCTTGGATACTGTGCTTCGCGAAAAACCAAAAACCTCGGCTACCTTGGTTACAGAAGCACCCACCATATGGGCCCAAACAATTTGTCCGCGTTCGAATTCTGTTAGCTCTGACGTGATGCACTAAAAACTGCACAGAACAGTCTCGACATCAAATGAAGCTTGCAACATATTGCGGAGGTTGTACAGGTAATGGCATCGGGCAAATACTTACTTCCCCCACGATGAATCAAATCCCGATTCTTAAGTTTCCAATCCATAGACTAGTCATTGTATCGATTGAATTAAATTATTTTGTTATAAAACCAGGTATGTATAAATGAATGACTGTATAAGGGGTTGGCCTTCTCGGCCCTTGCACCGCGACCTACAGTGGTCTCTTGTGCTTATAAAACCAGGTAACAAGACATGTCAATACTGCATCATGTTGATTGTTATAAGCAGTGAACACAGGCTGTGTGCGCACAGTCAGTGTTTCGAGAACTTTGCTTTTGAAACGACGAATGAAATAGCAAAACCTATGATTTCCATATGTTTACATGCCCCATTTCCGCTGAGAGACCAAGGTCGACCTTATTTAACTTAGCTGTATCTTTGTTTAACCCGATGAGACATTGAAAGCGAATCTTAATATGCACAGCGCCAAATGTGAGTTAACTTAAAACATTCTCTCTTATTAACGGGAATCTTAAGACAAAGCAGCCAGTCAGTTTATAGAACGGTGTCACAGTGTTGTGAGTTGTGCGCTGAATATGGAGGACCTCTTTTCGAACAATTTTTAAATTCAGTAAGTAATAAAGCTTTTTTTACATATTTTAGCATACATTTCACTAACCAGTTACTTTTTTTTTATGCGCTTAGTGGGGGTGGAGTCCAACTGGGTCCACTCGGCACGGCGGCCACTGATTGGCCTATTGTAGCCTGCACCGGGTGATTATGGTGGAGAATTTGGTGGAATGGAGATTGGCACGGGAAACCGAAATACTCGGAGAAAACCCGCCCCAGCGCCACTTTGCCCACCACAAATCCCACTTGACCAGACCCCGGGACTGAACTCGGGCCGCCGCGGTGGGAAGCCAGCGACTAACCGCTTGAACTATGGCGCGGTCTCACTAACCAGTTAAGTGACTAATCTAGTTGATGAACTGAATATATATTTTGCTAGTCTAGTCTGGGCCACGCGGTAGCGTAGTTGGTTGAAGTACTATGCTACAAGCCGGAAGGTCGCGGGTTCAAGTCCCGATGAGGTCTCTGGATTTTTTTTTCAATTGACCTAACCTTCCAGCCGCACTATGGCTCTGAGGTCGGCTCAGCCTCTAACAAAAATTAGTACCAAGAATATTCTTGGGGGTAAAGCGCGACCGGCGCGTAGGGCTGACAACCTTGCCGCCATCTATGAGCCGATTGTCTAGAAAATGTGGGAACCTCAACATCTCACAACCCTATGGGCCTTCATGGCCTGTTACAGGGATACCTTTACTTACTTTCCTTTTACTAGTCTAGTCTAGCTGATGGATTGAATACATACAGAAAGTAACCTTTTATGATCCAATGTATATAAATGTGAATGCGAGCGTTGCAGTTCAGTGGTTTGAGGGTGTGAGAATTGCAGCACCTGAGGATGGCCCGTTAGGGTCGAAACAGGTAGTGGTATATATTGATTGTATATACTCAAAAGGATGCAAACTTTAAAACTAGATTAGTGAAGTCAAGAAGGATGAGATGGACAGGGCATGTAGTATGAATGGGGAGAAGAGGAATGCTCACAGGATATCGGTGGGAAAGTCAGAGGGAAAGAGACCACTAGAAAGATCAAGAAGTTTGTAGGTGAACAATTTTAAAATGGATCTTCGAGAGAAAGGGTGGGGTGGTATGGACTGGATTCATCTGGCTGAGGATAGGGACCAGCGGAGGACTCTTGTGAACACGATAATGAACCTTCGGGTTTCATAAAATGCTGGAAAGTTCTTGAGTATCTGCACAACTGACGACTTCTCAAGAAGGGCTCTGCTCATTGTAGTTAGAGAGCATAGTCATAACCTATAGAATGATAACCTCTGGTTTAGAGGAACTGATACGGATTATGAAATACTCGTGCTTTGGGTACGAGAGACAGTTTACTGCCAAGTCTCGAAATCAAAGCGAAAAACCGGCGAGGAAAAATCTTCTTTATGTAGTCGACATTTATCTTGGAAAAGTAAAATTGACTATATGAATAATTAAGAACACCACCACTGAGGGCCACCCAGCCTCCTATGTAATACATACTGGGGGCTCTTTCCCCGGGGGTAAAGCGGCTAGGGCGTGAAGCTGACAACATAACTCCATCTAGTGCCGAAGTTAAGAAAACATGTGTCTGTACATCCATTCCCCCATACATCCTCATGGCTTCATTAGTTAGGCACAGGAACAACATTTCCTTTACCATGAAAACTTACGGGGGAGTAGAAGTACATGTGTTCTTAGCCCCAACACTAGAGATGAGGTCACAGCCTCACGGTCGGACGCCTTATATCCGATAAAGATACTCCGTTACCTATTCGATAGGAGGCTGGGTGGGTCCCAGACCCAGTCTGTACGTGAAGACATAGTACCCTGATCCTACATTTGCCACTACATTTGTGTCATTAATCAAAAAGTGTAGACTTGCGTTAACAAACTGACTTCTTAAATTACTTCCGATATAGCGGTTCAGAATCTGGACACAGTTATTTCCCATTGCGTCACACTTTTTATGTCGAATCATGAACCCTTTTTTGTTCTCAAAAATTCTGTCAACTATAAGGCGAGAAGTGTACAGTTTATTAGGGAATATAAGTTTATTTCTGGTCTAGAAAATCGAGATTAACGACCGTCGAGAAACGCTGCATTGACCACGTGACACCATCTATCCGCTGAAGTTGACAAGCGGCGGGTCGCTCGGTCGGTATAGTAGTTCGCTTGAGGACTATAGGCCACGGAGTTT
>NW_019737091.1:1058517-1109972 GCF_002891405.2 Cryptotermes secundus | reverse complement strand
TAATAATAATAATATATATATATATATATGTGTGTGTGTGTACATTTATCTGGGCAGTAGCAAATCTAAATGGGTATAAAGGAACAAGAGTGTTGAGATACGCATTGCAAGCTGCACTGTTGGCCTCTTTTAAAGAGGAGAAGGAAGCTCATACGTAAATAAGATTAGGATCTTCTGGGTTGTAGTTCGGGGACAGAGCCCAACGATTCGGAGGAACATATCGCTTCCATTTTCATGACCGAAGAGTAAGCCAAGCATAAATGAGCACAACAGGAGACAGAAAAGCTCACCTACATGACGGTAGAACTCAGAAGACCGTATTCTTCATGCTCACCACTACGAGCACCTCAGAGCCAATGTTAACATAGCGGGCCTCATTCGACCCACGTGTCGAGATCTGGACAGCCTTGCAGTAAATCATAAAACTCTAGAATACGTTTCCTCCCCTGATGTGATGGCTGAAATACCTTCACGTTCGGTATTCAGCGGCACTTGCGAACTGCTGTGTTCAGTGCAGCTGAACCAAGGCAGTACGCTAAACACTTTGAACGGCATAAATACTTAAGAAGAACAAGGAACCCTTGTTCTGTTAGAATGTACAATGACATGAAGACTCAGATGATTGATGTTTAAGCGTGTATACCACTTAAAGATGATCTAGAAGTAAACATGTACAGAATGAGAATGAAAACAAGGTTTATTATAAGAATTATATACACAAAATACATCAGGATGCCAAAATTATGGGACAAGGAAGTAAAGTTTTGCCTGGGCTTAATTAACTAGGCACCACGCCACGAAGACGTACGGACAGTGGAGGTAAAGTTCCATCATTCTTAACCTCGTTACCAGATGCAGGTAACTGGTCAGCTTCACGCCGCTGCCACCTTACTCCCGTGGAAACGACCACTGGCACCCTTTGCAAATGAGGCTGGGTGGGTCCAAGAGCCGGTGTAAACATTATGGAGAACAGAAAAAGCTTGCCCATACCGCGAATCGAGCCCCGACCCCTCGGCCGTTCAGCCCGTAGTCTAGTGGATATACCGACTGAGCTATCCCGGCTCCTGCTCCAATTGAAAAATTAGCCTATGTTTCAAAATGTGTTCTTTGTGATTTTGAACTCCCCACTTGCCTTGGACATTAGTCTCTTCCGGGATGTGACACCATGTAGCCTGGTAGACATTTGCCCACGTTTCTGAGGGCAGTTCTGCCTCCATCTTCTACGCAGCTCGTGGTTGTAGTCATGAGGTAATATTTTTTAGCTTGCGTAAACTTTTGAAAGGTTATCACTTTATAAGTAAATTCATAAAAAAAGCTAATTTAATTCTCTTACCGATTTTTCATAGACTCTCGAATTTAAGCGATATCCGTTCCCAAATTTTATAAGCATTACCATTATTTACTATGCTACAGAGAAGTTAATCTTGGATAATTAAAACAAGAGACATACATTGAGTACATTTAATGATATCAGACACCTACGAATGGCTAACGAGACGACAATGGATCGTGAAGATACTGAGTGTGTAACTTTCATGTTTCATAGTGAGCATGGCTAACGACACCACGATGAGTATCAACTTCCATATGTCTCATAGCAACCGTGGCTAACGAGGCGACGAGGGCATCGTGACAACAATGAGTATGTACCTTCAGTAAGCATCGAAATCTATTTTGGTATGAGAAATTAAACATTCATTCGAGTGGCTGGTACCTCTGATTCGCACTCGAGAGATGCACGGATCGGTTTTCGGTCCTGAGGTTAGCGATATCGGCTCAGGTTTTGTGGCCTTTCCCAGTCCCATCAAGTAAATACTGGGACAGAGGCCCTTGGATGAAACAGAACTGCTTTCTTTGAAAACATTCACAATCGTTTTCCCAGTAAGGGTGCATAAGCTACGACCTGAGAAAGTTAATGAGGGAACAATACCATGCCAAGTGGGTTACTTGTCACCAAGGCATGTCGCGTTCTCAGGTTGCAGATTGAAATAATGGCCTCCAGATATGGGGGTACTGCATGTATATTGAGTAAGTGTTCGCGGGTAGCCGACAAAGTGTGGTCCTCCATAATGACAGTTGGGTGTTGGGCTAATAAACATTTATGGTAAGAAATCGGCATGCTGAAAAATGAAGTAAGTAGTCTTCTGGTATTTGGCACCGTGTATATGTTGTGTTAACCGACGTTTCGGAGGAACGTATCGCCTCCATCTTCAGGGTAGAAGGAAAATATAAGAAATCCGCAGGCGAAGAGACCGTCTCTTCGCCTGCGGATTTCTTATATTTTCCTTCTACCCTGAAGATGGAGGCGATACGTTCCTCCGAAACGTCGGTTAACACCACATATACACGGTGCCAAATCCCAGAAGACTACTGTCTTCGTAGTCACCGCCGTGAAACCCTCAAATCTTACATGTTGAAAAATGTTACGCGGGAGCTCGGACTGGTTCCTTGGAAAGACCTAAGCAACAACAGGATATGTACTAGTGAACATGATAATGAAGCTTTTGGTTCCCTGACATGCCGGGAAGGCACAATAGATCAAAATTAATTCATTTTACAGCGTTGTCTAGCACAGTTTTAAATTCTGGTTGCATTCCTTTGGAGGCCAACGCTTCCTTTTGTACCCAATTCATATCCGGAGCTACTTCCTTGACCTTAGAAACAACCCCTCTATGCCTGCCTGTAAGGGTGCGAGTTCCATCCGAACAGAAGCCCACACATTTTTCCCACTGGATCCCTTTGTCTCTTTTGTAATTATACAGAGTGTGAAATATTTTTTCTGCAGTTGTTCGGGTTGACAAAGTTCTACAAAACAGAATATCATCTTGAATGTTGTTATGCGCATATCTTAAGTAGCATATTAACTGCGCATCGTTTTAAATATCAGTAGTCTCCTCTATCTGTAACGCATAATAAGGGCTTTTCTTAACTCTTTCGATTAACTGAGATTCTACGTCTCCTGCCATATTGTTAATTCTGCGACCGATAGAGTCATTTGAAAGAGGAATCAAATCAACACCTTTTAGTAACTTGTTGCAGACAGTTTTTATCACATCTTTTATAGCCGGAAGAAGTAAATTTTCCCCGATAGAATGAGGTTTCCCTGTTTTGGCTATGTTTCCAGCGCCTTGCTATTAATAGAACCCATGACCGAAACTATATTTCGCCCATGATTTAATGTCCTTAAGCGTCGCTGAAAAAAAGTCAATTGGCTTATTTTTCACATCACAATGTTTAGTTTCGAAATGCCGTCGGAGTTTCGCAGGTTTCATGCACTCGTTCGACAACACTTTATAACACAAAACACACTGAGATTTCTGTTCACTTTCACCACCACACCAAGTAAACCCGAATTCCCAATATGAATTGTCATATTTCCTACTACATTTTTCTCTGAACTGCTTGCTTCTTCGGCTTTAATAGTATCACACTAACTCGCCGTTACAACACGTGTATCATAATTGGGGTTAGCATCATCTGTTTCGTTTGCCTTTCTTTTCAAAGTCCCTGTTCTAGGTCACTTTTCCATTATTAAAAATGTTTCCGAAAAATATATAAAAACTAGAGTTTGGAGGAGGAAAACTTTCAATAATAAATAACAATAAGCAACAAGCAAGTGGTTGAAATGTGGATAGCACATGTTTGCTTCAAATCTAACAAAACAGTAAGTGAAGGCGGGAGAAATAAAACCATATTGTTTGTTCACTATACCCCTCTTTTGTTATCCGTCTTTCGGCAGCTACCAATTATCGACGCGGCCCCTCCTCTGAAGTTAGCGACAATGCAGTCACACCCTCATACCCTAGAAATACCGGATTCTTGTCTGGTCAGTCAAATGTTCGCTGAATTTAGAAAGCTTGTTTTTTTCAGCAGCCATTTTATTTCAACAATCTTTACTTACTTATTTAACTTTAATTTGTTTTGTTTGGATAATTTTTAATTTAATTTAACGTGAGCCTGCTTGCGAACCACCTGTCCCATCATCGCGGACCACAGGTTGAGAAAAGCTGTTCTAGACCATCTTTTTCGGTGTAACGATTTCCAGGAGGCCAATATTGTTATAAAACGAGAAAGGAATTAACTCGCTAGCCTCAGGGTTCTAAGGATTTAGAGAAATATGCAATGTTGACTACATGTTTGGTTGCTACGTTTTTGTTTTGTTTGTACAGTAATTGTGGTCGTGGACAGGACTGGGCGACCGCTGCGAAGGCGGAGGGGGCAGTTGCAAGATTGTGATTATCCGGTGCCAATTCTTCTCGTAAATGCAGAGTCGTGTCATGACAAAACGGAATTCTTTGGACCACGACAATCCCTGAGAGAGTCAAGAAATGCCCCACTTTTAAGGGAACCACAAGAATTGTTTTAGAGTTAATACAGGCCCAGCTTCACCTTTCACGAACCATTACTGCGTGTCAAGAGCTCCTCAATGGTCTCTATCCTGAGCCAGATGAATTCGACATACAGCGCCACACCGTAGTTCTCTAAGATCTACTTCAAAATTTTCTTCTGTCTCTGGCCTGTTCTCATTCAGAACTAATTTTGAAATTATGAATCTTACAGTCAGTAGGACTCTTCGGACGGCTGATAAGCCAGTCGCAAGGCCTCTACCTACACAGCACGTCACAAACAGAATAAACACAGACAGATATCCATGCTTCAAGTTTGATTCGAACCCATGATTTCAGTGTTTATGCGGGTGAAGACATCTCCAAAATTAACTTCCATCTACGAGTATATTTACGTCTACCAAGTGCTCTATTTCATTCACATTTTCTAACTAAATTGTGCGTGGATTTCTCATATTTCCCATGCGTGCTATATGCCCCATCCCATCCTCGTTGATATATCACGCTAACACTATATTGCGAAGAATACATATTATGAAGCTCATTATCCAGTTTCATCCAGCCTCCTGTCTTTTTATTGCTAGTGGGGTGGGACTAAGGCCCTTGTACTGCGGCCACTTCTGGCCTATTGTACCACCCACAGGTGATAGGTGAGGGTGATTATTGAACAATTGGTGGAATGAAGATTGGCAGGGGAAACCTAAGTACTCGGAGAAAACCTGCCCAAGCGCCACTTTGTCCACCACAAATCCCACTTGACCAGACCCGGGATCGAACCCGGGCCGTCGCGGTGGGAAACCAGTGACTAACCGCTTGAGCTATGGCGCGGCCTTCAGCCTCCTGTTACTTCTTTCTCCTTGGGTCCAGATATTCTCATGACAGCTATGTCTTTGTTCTTCCCTCAATATGAGAGCGGTTGGGATGCACAATATTTCAGTGTCAACGTTAGTAACTCCATGGCTCTTGGCCGCGCCATAGCTCAAGCGGTTAGTTGCTGGCTTCCCACCGCGGAGGTCCGGGTTCGATCCCGGGGTCTGATCAAGTGGGATTTGTGATGGACAAAGCGGCACTAGGGCGGGTTTTCTCCGAGTTCTTCGGTTTCCCCTGCCAATCTTCATTCCACCAAATTATCCGTCATCATGATCACCCTGGGCTGGCCACAATAGGCCAATCAGTGGCCGCCGTGCCGAGTGGACCCATTTGGACTCCACCTCCCACTAAGTGAACTCCATGGCTCTTAGGCAGGTACTAGTTTCGCAAAATTCAGTTTTAAATAGCCTGTTCACATTTATGTTCCAAATATGTATATGTAATTAATTTGGATAATAACGTTCAGGGAGAGGATAAGGTGCTTAGGGAAAACGTGTAAAAGATTAATTATAAAATCACTCACTGGACCTCCGTCTCCAGTGATTCAGTATTGAGGGGGTGGGTTTCCCCATGCACCGCGACTGATAGTCTATTGTACATCCCCCTTTTAATTTCTACCGTCTCCATCCACTACCGATACTGGTGCTCGCTATCAGCCCCTTTCTGCCAGCGAGGCTTCTACCCTCTACTTGGTAGTGGTATCTAATAGTTAGTCCCTTTCTGTCANTTCCCCTGCCAATCTTCATTCCACCAAATTATCCGTCATCATGATCACCCTGGGCTGGCCACAATAGGCCAATCAGTGGCCGCCGTGCCGAGTGGACCCATTTGGACTCCACCTCCCACTAAGTGAACTCCATGGCTCTTAGGCAGGTACTAGTTTCGCAAAATTCAGTTTTAAATAGCCTGTTCACATTTATGTTCCAAATATGTATATGTAATTAATTTGGATAATAACGTTCAGGGAGAGGATAAGGTGCTTAGGGAAAACGTGTAAAAGATTAATTATAAAATCACTCACTGGACCTCCGTCTCCAGTGATTCAGTATTGAGGGGGTGGGTTTCCCCATGCACCGCGACTGATAGTCTATTGTACATCCCCCTTTTAATTTCTACCGTCTCCATCCACTACCGATACTGGTGCTCGCTATCAGCCCCTTTCTGCCAGCGAGGCTTCTACCCTCTACTTGGTAGTGGTATCTAATAGTTAGTCCCTTTCTGTCAGCGAGTTAGTCCCTCCTCTGGCAGTGGTACTTTAGCCCCTTTCTGCCAGCGAGGTTTCTACCCTCTACTTGGTAGTGGTATCTAATAATTAGTCCCTTTCTGTCAGAGAGGTCGTCCCTCCTCTGGCAGTGGTACCTAATACTTCCCCATCTATCGGAGGCATTTGAAACTGTTTGGGCGGGAAACTTTTTGGCCTAATTTAGCTCAGAGGCCTCCTAGAGGCATGAGGTTCTTTTACGTGCCGTAAATCTACGACACGGGACCCACGGCTTAAAGTCCCTCCCGGAGGACTTGTTCCCTGATTTTTTCCGCCC
This sequence comes from Cryptotermes secundus, assembly GCF_002891405.2. Taxonomy (NCBI): domain Eukaryota; kingdom Metazoa; phylum Arthropoda; class Insecta; order Blattodea; family Kalotermitidae; genus Cryptotermes; species Cryptotermes secundus. Next base: position 1,103,218 of record NW_019737091.1, on the reverse strand, counting down.
TTAAAAATTCCACGACCTCCGCCGGGTTTGAACCCGCGTACCTTGAGTCATGAGGTGGGAACGTTACCCCCTAGACTACGGAGGCCGCTGGACCTCCGTTTTACACTACAAACCAGATAGTTATCTTGAAGGAATTTTAGTGCAGTACTGATTGGAACAAAAGTTTATACCCCTTCAAGTCTAGTTAATTCTATTTTTTAATTACTATTAACAAGGACAGCTGATGATCATGCTGAAATTGAGTTCTGTTATACATAACGTGGCGAAAACATTTGTGAGGGTGGGCCATCGTCATATAGCGGCGCAAAATCATTACATCATCGTTAGAAACTTAACAGAGTACTTTCAACATAGGAACCAAAATCGCCATATCAGAAATTTCATTTAACGAACAAGAACCTACTTCTGTAAGGTTTCCTAGTCAAGGTAAGACGCAGATCCAAAGGTTGTTTAGACACAGTATATGCACCATTCCTCCTTCGTAAGAAACAAATTTCAGCCTTCTTGTCACGTTTGACTGATAGATATAGTGGGCTATGTACCTCTTCATCACAAGCACACCCAAACAACAAGAGGATTTGTATTAAAAAAACTGAATCCTTTCCTCTCTTATCTGCTTCTCCTTGTTCTGTCACTCCCCCTCAACTGAAGACCGCAGTAGCTAACAAAAAATACGACGAATTTAAAATCAGTAAGAAGGCTTAAGCCATCAAAAACATAGTTGCGTTTATTAGGCGAAATACTGCCTGTAGCGGTTTCTTGAAGGGGAGGAAATGTGATAAAAACTAGCGTATTCTTTCTTATTTTTTGTGACAGACAATTATAGAAACAGAGGTCGTTAATCCCTCTGAATAAAAAGTGGGAAGTAAAAAAAAATTTCCTTAAAAGTGTACTGCGTGAATTCCAACTTAACAGAGGGAGAAAGCTTCCAGGCAAGAACGATCTAACTTCTGTTTTGTGTGAATGTCGTATTCTGAGGCCACTTTACTCCTTTCCCAACACCCTTGTCACTGTGTATCCTACACTGACACCGTATGTTGACTTTCCCAACACCCTTGTCACTGTGTATCATACACTGACACCGTATGTTGACTTTCCCAACACCCTTGTCACTGTGTATCATACACTGACACCGTATGTTGACTTTCCCAACACCCTTGTCACTGTGTATCATACACTGACACCGTATGTTGACTTTCCCAACACCCTTGTCACTGTGTATCATACACTGACACCGTATGTTGACTTTCCCAACACCCTTGTCACTGTGTATCATACACTGACACCGTATGTTGACTTTCCCAACACCCTTGTCACTGTGTATCATACACTGACACCGTATGTTGACTTTCCCAACACCCTTGTCACTGTGTATCATACACTGACACCGTATGTTGACTTTCCCAACACCCTTGTCACTGTGTATCATACACTGACACCGTATGTTGACTTTCCCAACACCCTTGTCACTGTGTATCATACACTGACACCGTATGTTGACTTTCCCAACACCCTTGTCACTGTGTATCATACACTGACACCGTATGTTGACTTTCCCAACACCCTTGTCACTGTGTATCATACACTGACACCGTATGTTGACTTTCCCAACACCCTTGTCACTGTGTATCATACACTGACACCGTATGTTGACTTTCCCAACACCCTTGTCACTGTGTATCATACACTGACACCGTATGTTGACTTTCCCAACACCCTTGTCACTGTGTATCCTACACTGACACCGTATGTTGACAGCACTTTCCTTTCTGATGGTGGATTTCTTTTGGCTTGGAAACAGTGAGGTAAACATACTGCACCCGAGAATCGTTGCAAGGGATATTGGTTTTTCTCCTGAGCCGACCTGGACGCTGTGGAAAGGGGAAACGTTTCTGCCATTGCCCGGAATCGAACCCCGGTTCCACGGCGATTCATTACGTAGCATATTAATTATTCTGACTGAGCTATCCTGGCTCCTCCTCGTAGTTAAACACATTTGAAGTAATACTAAAGAAAATAAAGAAATCACATATTTTCTTTCGATATGACACGGATCGCATAGAAAACGGAGAAATTGGGGGGGGGGGGATACAGACTGACAGACAGCACGACGATCTCATAAACTTCCTTTAATTTTTAGACTTCTTTCGTTATTTTGGAAAAATAAAAGTAGGCTTACAAAAATCTTACTGCTGTCTGTGTGTCTATGTATCCCCCGATTAACTTTTGACTACCTGAAACTTGTTCAAAATAAGGAAAGTAAGCTGAAAAACTCTCAAATATGTAACGTCTGATGCCCATCCAGTCGTCAATCCAATGGGCACCGGGAGTTCTATCCCTAGGATTAAAGTGTCCAGGGCGTGTAGCTGACCACTTACCACTATCTAGCGCCGAGCTTAAGGATGTGTCCCCCCCATAAGTCTTCATCGAATGGTGCTTAATTAAGCTCAGGGACAACTTTACGTTCATGCTATATTGTACGGGTTGAAGTACGCATCTCGCTGCTTGTCATCTCCCACTCTCATTTTCACTGTCTCTTTCTCTTTAAGACCTCACCACCATTTTCCTTTGCGGGCTTCTAACTGCTGTATCATTGTATGGAATCCTAAACAGCAGGAAGTAACATTTCCCTTGTTACATAACATGTGGTGAACCGGGACAGTGCAGTCAGCGGTTGGTGGTCAACGGCTGGATGACTGCAGTTGAAATTCCTGTAGCGGTAGGAGTGTATGACATCTAGACGGCCTATTGGCCGTACTAACTCCTATCCAATGGATACCGGCAGTTATTTATTAGGGCATAAAACAGAAGGAGCTAACGACTCACCTACACTCAGTGAAGTTAGAAATCGCGGAACTATGCCTCTGCTCCCCCATATTCTAGTGACGCCTATGAGTAAGTGAAGCGGAGCTCCTAGTATTTCAAATTATGATAAATATAAGTGACGTCTTCTTTTGAGATAATCTTCCTACAGGGAGGTCAGATTATCCTTAGACTGGTCGCCGCAGCAGACTCGGCACTCTCCCCGCACAGACCTGCCACGATAGACGTTAATTCACGGCCCGTTTTTGTGCTGTATTTAAACTAACTTAGGGTTTAAAAGACAATTTGTCAGGAAAAATAGCAGGGATAGCTCAGTCGGTACAGCGATGTGCTACGGGCTGGACAGCCGGGATTCGATTCCCGGCAGGGGGAAAGAGATTTCGCTCTACTTTACAGTGTCCAGACCGTCTATGGAGCCTACCAGCCTTCTATCCGACGGATATCAGGGGCTGTTACCCCAAGGGTAAAACGGAGGTCATGTGAGGTTTGTGGTGGACATAGTGGCACTGGGGCAGGTTTTCCCCGAGTACTTCTGTTTCCCCTGCCAATTCGCATTCCACCGACTGTTCCACAATCTCCATCATCTATCATCTGGGACTGGTACAATGGGCCAAACAGTGGTCAAGTGGACTCAGTCTCACCTCATGAGAAAAAAATGGAACTTCACATTTACTTTACGTGTTAGGAAATCAGGTAGCTCTGTCAGTGCAGTGACTTGGTTATGAGAGGGGCGAATGGAGCATGGACGGAGATCTGTCTAGATCAGCTCTGGGGCTCTTCCTCCGAGGGCATAGCTTATGAGAATGAAGCGAACAACTCACACCCATCCAGTACCGAATGGTAAGAGACACTGGAGCCATACCTTCACAAGGAGACCAAGGCTCATAGTGGGTTGTAACGCCGTTCCTTTATTAGAATGAGTAATAGGACAATGCAGTACACAAAAGGAAGTGAAAGCTGCCTGAAAATAACAAGAGAATTGCGAACAGAGTAGGTAATTCAACTTAAATTTGAAACTATGAGTCATTAATGCTGCTAGTTTCTGGTCTATAAATGTTCATGTTTTCCCACGAGACGTTAATCGCTGCTAGTTATTTATTCTGTTAGTCTGAGACGCGGCATCAAATGTGGCGGTTAAATAGTGCCGAATTAGACATGGCACGATGAATGTGGGTAACGAAGCAGGGGGCACAGGGTATGATTTACAGTCATTGGGGCCCTGGGGCAATACACACGTGGAGCCTCCATCTATAACAACAAATGTATGACTTTTTTGTTTTTTCTTAGTAACAATTCGGATTTTGGAGAAGCAGATGTCTCACTAAAATCTGTGGAATCTCTTGCTGCTTTGTGGAGGCCCTGGAGTGACGACCCCGATAGCTCTGCCTTAAATCTGCCCAGCAAAGGAACTTGAGTTTAAGTGTCGTAGCATATTTTAAAATACATCACTGAATTGGCTTTAAGGGTTTGGTCTTGAAGATTAATCTCTTCTGGAATGTGACGCCGCCTAGTCTGGTATATCCATATCATGGTTTCGGAGGGACGTGTTGCTCCATCTTCGAGGAAGAAAAGAAGGACGAGAGTGGAAAGAAATCGTGGAAATATAGGGAGATAAGTGAGTCCTGAACGCAACAACAGGAGTAAGGAGAACAATTTCCGTGCTCTGGGTACTCAATTATCCTGAAGATGGAGATAGGGAGTTCCTACGAAATACTGGTACCAGTCTACCCTACAACGCAGCATCGCATCACGGAAAACAGTAATCTTATTAGTCACTGCCGTGAAATCCTCGAATATCTATTACGGTTCTCTCTATGCTGCCTTTCAGCTAAAAATTTATTTCGACTGCTGTGGTGAAGGTAGAACCCCAATGAGCCGACCAATATTTCATTTTTACACGTCTTGACAGAATAAATAAAAGGAGAAAGAAAGAAAGGAGAAAAAACCACCGCCACCTTTGAAGTATAGAGTTACTCTTCTTCGAAAGGTTTTGGAAAAAGGGGGGCCGTCTCTTCCTACACAAATGCGCCATTATTTATTTCTCTTGACATCCACTTGGCCTGGGGAAACCAATGGAAAGTTCCTTAATTCGAGGACTAATTGCACTTGCCGCATGAATTTCACACGGTAAAGATATACTAAAGTGCATGACAGACTATAAATAATTTAGAGAACGGTGCAGACCGAATTAAGACAGCTTCATTATTAGGTTTTATAATTTCAGACATAATACTGAAGAACAGGGCAATAAACCTATAACCTACCATCATAACTCAAGCAAAACATTTCCACATGAACTGCAAAGCAAATTGTCAAAAGGAATCATTTACTGATATTTTAGTAGGACAAGGTCTCTGACCATATTAATTGTAGTTATGTGTCCGTGACAAATTTACCTTCAGAATAATCAATCGATCGATTAAGAATTTTAATTTCTGATGTCTCAGATTAGTCTATACCTTTAACAATTAGAATTTCCCAACATTCAGCAAACTACCAAAGAATTTATCAACCACAGTGAATTGTCTTTCCACAATAACTGTGTCAGTTCTTCAGTTGTTACAATTGATTAACATGTCAATGTGTCAGTTCTTCAGTTGTTACAATTGATTAACATGTCAGTGTGTCAGTTTTCCAGTTGTTACACTTGACGAGCATGTCAATGTGTCAGTTCTTCAGTTATTACAATTGACGACCATGTCAATGTGTTAGTTCTTCAGTTGTTACAAATGATGAACATTTCACTGTCAGTTCTTCAGTTGTTACAATTGATTAACATGTCAGTGTGTCAGTTTTTCAGTTGTTACACTTGACGAACATGTCAATGTGTCAGTTCTTCGTTGTTACAATTGATGAACATGTCAATGTGTCAGTTCTACAGTTATTACAATTGGCGACCGTGTCAGTGTGTCAGTTCGTACAGTGTCTGTCTGCGTAACCAATCAGTTCACTTCAAACCATTGTCTGGACAGTTCTGTTTATGTCTGGTACCGCATGCTCATATTTGTGGAGCTTAGTGGGCTCACCCTCGTGAAGAAGCCGACGCGTCGCCGCTTCAACACATGGGCCACACCGGGCCGCTTGATCTTAAGGGACGGTTTATGGCTCCCTATAGTCGAGGTTTGCAGGCGCCACGTGGCGATTCTCTAGCCATTCCAGTGCAACACTGGCATTAGTATACAGCTCGCAAGGGTGTACATTAAACCTCCGTTATAAAGGGCACGGATATAAGGGATTTCTGATACAACGGATATAACCTGACTGTGTACAATTGTGAATTTTTAGAGATGTGGAGGCACTAAGGTAGTTTTATAGTTAGAAAACTATTTAAAATAAAAAAGAACCCCAATATAAAACCTTTATATGATCATGTAGTATGTTCCTATGTTTATTGCGTGTACTGGCTATGTATCCGGAAGCCTGAATAGCACAGTCTGTATAGCGACTGGCTATGGGCCGGAAGACTGTGGGGTCGGAGTTCGGGTCCCGGTAGGGTCAACATTCTATTCTCCACATCGTCCAGACCGGCTCTGGGGTCCACCCAATCTCCTATCCAATGAACATCGGGGGCTCTTTTCCCTAGGGTAAAGCGGCCTGGGCGTGAAGTTGACCACTCACTTCCAGTTAGTTCCGAGGTCAAGGAAATGTGGATCTATACATCCCCATAAGCTTTCATGGCGTACTGCTTAATTAGTTAAGCACTGAAACAAATTTNGAACATGTCAATGTGTCAGTTCTACAGTTATTACAATTGGCGACCGTGTCAGTGTGTCAGTTCGTACAGTGTCTGTCTGCGTAACCAATCAGTTCACTTCAAACCATTGTCTGGACAGTTCTGTTTATGTCTGGTACCGCATGCTCATATTTGTGGAGCTTAGTGGGCTCACCCTCGTGAAGAAGCCGACGCGTCGCCGCTTCAACACATGGGCCACACCGGGCCGCTTGATCTTAAGGGAAGGTTTATGGCTCCCTATAGTCGAGGTTTGCAGGCGCCACGTGGCGATTCTCTAGCCATTCCAGTGCAACACTGGCATTAGTATACAGCTCGCAAGGGTGTACATTAAACCTCCGTTATAAAGGGCACGGATATAAGGGATTTCTGATACAACGGATATAACCTGACTGTGTACAATTGTGAATTTTTAGAGATGTGGAGGCACTAAGGTAGTTTTATAGTTAGAAAACTATTTAAAATAAAAAAGAACCCCAATATAAAACCTTTATATGATCATGTAGTATGTTCCTATGATTATTGCGTGTACTGGCTATGTATCCGGAAGCCTGAATAGCACAGTCTGTATAGCGACTGGCTATGGGCCGGAAGACTGTGGGGTCGGAGTTCGGGTCCCGGTAGGGTCAACAACGTTTCAGAGGTATATGCTGCCTGCATATCCAGGGCCGAACTGTACAGGTGGTGATTATTATGTCTGTATACCTCTATTCGCCATATGTTTTCATGTTGTGTTGCTTAAAANACCACTCACTTCCAGTTAGTTCCGAGGTCAAGGAAATGTGGATCTATACATCCCCATAAGCTTTCATGGCGTACTGCTTAATTAGTTAAGCACTGAAACAAATTTACCTTTTTTATTGGCTATGTATCCTACGGTGTACTTCAGTGAATACCATTTCACTCGGTTATAGCGGACAATGGGGATGACGGACACCCTGCACCCCTCTTAGCGCGTTATAACACCCCTTTCTCTGATCATTTTCTGACATTCCGCATGTGTGTGTTGCATTTGTAACTTCACTTCATTCCATTTCGTCTTTATGCTCTGAATGTGCAGCATAGTTACTTAGATGGCAGGATGTGTGCATGGACAGTTTCTTCTCAAGCTCACCTTCGTGGGTTTGCTACAAAAATAAATAATGCACCACCGGAGAATAATCCAAAATTTTTGTTTCCGCCTTAGTAAAGTAAAATTCAATCTTGAAGGCTAAATTAGGGTCAGAAATTCAGCTTTTGAATTTGTGACTGTGAAAAATGCGTTATAATGAGATCCGCCATTAAATAAATTTATCCAAGAAACACATTCTGGGGATCACAGTCGTAAGTCTACGGACTCTTCCATACTGACTCCTGTTGTTGGTCTATATAAGGCTTAGTATTATTGCTGATTAGTATTATTGCTTTCATGGTTGTTAATTACTAATATTAATTCTGGTTATGGATTGTCACGCCGTGCGGATGTGGGCGATGTTGCCGACGTTTCAGAGGTATATGCTGCCTGCATATCCAGGGCCGAAGTGTACAGGTGGTGATTATTATGTCTGTATACCTCTATTCCCTATATGTTTTCATGTTGTGTTGCTTAAAACTTTTCAAGCACTGTGGATGCTATGCGGCCCACCCGCTTTATTATTTATATATCTGCAGTTTGTCCACACAAAGCGAATTCATATCTCGCGTGAGTCTCAAAATAAGCAGAGACGATTTTCCGAAACAGCACTAACCGATTGATCTCTCTAATGCAGACCCTGAATATTTTCTGTTGGGTGGGGACTGCATTTTTAAACATTATTATCAGGAATTCGTGCTTCGCGGGTTTAAGTATGCACAGGAGTAGATTTACCTTGGTTCCTATCAGATCACTAGTCATCCAGTGAAAGCCCGGAGAATCCATGAAACAGTCGTGTAGTTAGCTATTTTAGACGAAAGGAAAAGATAGAGTCGACCTCCAGGCGTGAAGTAAACTCAGGTCTAAAAGTGAAATAAACGGGGAAAGCGTCCAGACATACATATATATGCTTTACCGTCGCGTGCGCCTGAATTATCCACCCAAGCCACAATGGAAACCAACTTCGTCTTGTCCATGTATTGCATGATGCATCAAGTACAAATTGGGATCATAAGTTCGTATCGTTGTAACTGGTATGTAGAAAGTTTTGTACCATGCAAGACTTGAGACTTAGGAACTGGGATAACTCAGTCAGTACAGCGACGGACTGAATGGTTGGGATTCGATTCCTTGCAGGGGCACAAAATTCTTCCCTTCTCCACAGCGTCCAGACCGGCTCTGGGGACCACCAAGCACCCTATTCAGTGGGTACCGTGAGCTCTTTCCCTGAGGGTAAAGCGGTCCGCGGGTGAAGTAACCATTCACCATCATCTAATGCCGAGGTCAAGTGGAACTGTACTTCCACTCCCCCTTTAGGAAAAGGGCCAACTTTAATACTGAGACTCTTATGGCAGGTTCCTACACCGTGCACTCAGGTAAATCATTATGGACCTAATAGAAAAGTAATATTCTGTACTGAAAATGTAGTTAGCAGGATCCTCCGAAACGCAGGTAATTGTAAACCAGACTAATTGCGTCATAGTCCAGAAGTCATATTTTTTCAAACATTTATTACGCATAATCTGCACTGCAATAAATGTATTTAGTTCCGAGTTCCATGGGACACACGGCAATGCTTCAATGTTTGACGACTCTGGGAGTCTTCAGAACACTATGACGTGACCTTCGAAAATGTCTACTTTTGAAGACTGCAAAGAAAATTTGAAGATAACACTGAGATGGATTTTAAAGAGACAGGTTGTAAGGGTGCCCTCCAGATTAGGGGTTAGTGCGAAATGTTGGTAACATTCCCACAGGAAACTTAACTTCCTCGTAAACTTCAATAAAGTGGAATTAATGGAAGTCGGAACAGACCGTTGGCCTAAACCTTGAATTGGGTGAGGAAGTCGTGGGGGCCGGGGGTGATTGGAACTGGCTCAGGATCCAATGGTGGGCTTTGGTATTAGCGGCGTTGAAACTTCAGGGTCCCAGGCATTGCGACAGACTGGTCACCCATGTAATATCCTCCAAACAAGAGCCAGCTATTCAATTAAGGTCTGCCTGCGGATACTATGCAAGCTGCAAACATTGTCATGATTTTCGTACAGTCCATACCGTTGCCATTAGTACAATCAAGAATAAGTTGTTCCTGTGCTTAACCAGTTATGCACTACGTCATGAAGGCGAATGGAAGAGTGGATGTATAGATCCACATTTTCTTGACCTCGGAAGTAGCTGGAGGTGAGTGGTCAGCTTCACGCCCCTGCCGCTTTACCGACTACGCTATCCTGGCTGCCAATCAAGAATAATGTGTTCGTAAGTAGAGACTAAAACGGCGAAGGTCCACCATTTCTACCAACCACTCGCCTCACATTCTATGCGTCAGAGGATAATGCCTTATTTGCGCCTGTCTCAATAGATTTCGAAGAACTTTTGCGAACCAGTCCTCAAACCGCACTGTAGCAACAAAGGCAAAGGAAAAGAATATAAACACGTAGGATGCTTAAGTTACATGGTTCCCTAGACCGAAACAGATTAATGGGAACGTGAACCACCGAATACAAACAATTCAAACACTAGGTTATTAAAGACTTCCGGCCTGTGAATGCCATGTGATACCGAGCAGAGTGTACAGAAGTCCCACAGTGAGGAGTTTTACGTCTGTGTCACTCAGTACCATCTGGCTGACGCATGTTCTTAGGGAACTGCAGGACCTACTCTGAGGATGTAAACACCGACATTTCTTGTTCCTGAAATATCGAGTGACAAGGAAACATCATACCTTGCCAGAAAAAAAAGTCTAATACTTCATCTTCATTTATAAAGAATTTGATACTTTTGCCTTATTTACTTACTTATTTACTTACTCATGGAGCTGAGCCCTTCTGGAAGAGCCGCCAATTCTGCAGTTACTCAAGATCATCCCAGCATTTTATGTAACCCGAAGGTTCATTACCGTGTTCACAAGAGCCCTCCACTGGTCCCAATTCTGAGCCAGATCTATCCAATCCATACCATCCCATCCTGTCTCTCTAAGATCCATTCTAATATTGTCCACCCACCTACGGCTTGGTCTTCCATGTGGTATCTTTCCTTCTGGTTTTCTCACCAATATCCTATATGCTTTCCTCGTCTCCCCCATTCGTGCTACATGCCCTGCCCATCTCATCCTCCTTGACTTGATCATTCTAATTATACTTGGAGAAGAGTACAAGTTATGAAGCTCCTCATTATGCAGTTTTCTCTAACCTCCTGTCACTTCATCCCTCTTCGGTCCAAATATTCTCAACACCCTGTTCTCAAATACACTCAGTCTATGTGTGTGTCTAGGACAACAGACGAGAAGACAAAAGGTTCTGGCCTGAATGGTAGCAAGCAGTACCCGAGTTCAATCGCCTCTTAATTTCCTCCTGAATCAGGTTTCGATCTGTTATCGTTGTTCCCAAATATCTGAACTGTGCCACATTTTCAAAACATCTGTTTCCTATCTTTATGTCATGATTTTTCCCTGCATTTTGGTGACGAGACAGTAACATATACTTACGTAGTTTAGTATACTCGTAGTTTTCTCTGTGTTTACTTCTAGACCAACCTCTTTACTTGCGTCAATTAAAGTTTGTTTGTTTTTCTTTATGGTATCTACATTATCACCCAGTAGATTCACATCATCGGCGTAGACCAACAGCTGATGTGTCCCGTTTAATTTCAGTCCCACCTAGTTTCCCTGGACCTTCCTATATGCATATTCTAAAGCAAAGTTGAAAATGAGTGGCAATAAAGCATCTCCTTGCTTTAGACCATTCTGGATAGGAAATTTATCAGACAAATGTTTACCTACACGGACTTTACTATACGTTTCGTTTAAACATATTTTATTGTTATTATTATTATTATTAGAGAGGGTGGGTTTCCCCCGTGTACTTAGACCAGTTATTGGTCCATTGTGCGTCCCTTTTAATTTCTACTGTCGCCATACCCTACCGGTACTGGTGTGTGCTATCAGCCCCGTTCAGCTAAAGAGGTCGGCCCGGTACCTGACATTTCCCCCATCTACCAGAGGCATTGGAAACTACTTGGGCGGGAAATGTGTTGCCTGATTTTGCTCAGAGGTCTCTTAGAGACATGAGGATCTTTTACGTGCCGTAAATCTACGACACGGGACCCACGGCTTAAAGTCCCTCCCGGAGGACTTGTTCCCTGAATTTTTCCGCCCTTAAAAATTCCACGACGCGTACCTTGATTCATGAGGTGGGAACGTTACCCTAGACTACGGAGGCCGCTCTTAAACACGTTTTAATCAACCTAACTATTTTCATGGGTATCCCAAACTCTATTAGAATATTGTACAATACTTCCCTCGTAACTGCATCATACGTTTTCTTGCAGTCTATGAATAGCTGATGTACCGTCTCATCGTACTCTCATTTTTTCTCCAATATCTGACGAATGCAAAAGCTCTGATCTGTAGTTGATCTGTTACGTCGAAACCCACTTGATGATCCCAAATAATTTCATCTCTATATGGACTTAACCTTGAAAGATACTTTTGCCTGTGGAGAAAAATTTTGAGGTTTCTGGTACAGACTGTCATTCCAAAGTGTCAGTTGTCTCCTAGAAATTACAGGATACGTAACCTGTGTCGTGCAATAGTGGCTCATGTAAAATACAACGAAAATAATACGTCGTGTTTTGAGCATTTATTGGCTACGGTACGTAAAGCAGACGTACAATGGAAGGCAGCCTTATTTTCATCCGTACGTCTTTAATATTGTGGATATATATACATTATACATTAGAAGTCTTAGGATTTGAAGTTTTCACAGCGGTTATTACGAAGAGTTCTATCTTCTGGGACATATCGCCTTTTAGTCCGTTGAAAATCAACCGACGTTTCGGAGGAATATGTCGCTTCTATCTTCAGACAGCCACGCTACCTTCTGCACGCTAGTTTCTTCTTTGGCCCATTCTTCGACCATAAAGGTGGAAATATCGGTTGAATTTCGGCGGACTACACGATATTATAGCCCAGAAGACGGAACTGTACAGTATACGTTGTCTGGAGGAGTTAAGTTTGATTTCTTCCCCCTTCTTTTTTTTCTCATGGGGTGAGACTGAGTCCACTTGATATTGCGGCCACTGTTTGGCCTATTGTACCAGCCCCAGATGATAGATGATGATCGTGAAGCAATCGATGGAATGCGAATTGGCACGGGAAACCGAGGTACTCGGAGAAAACCTGCACCAGTCACTTTGTCCACCACAAATCCCACATGACCTGACACGAGCTCGAACGCGGGCCGCCGAGGTGGGAAACCGGTGACTAATCGCCTGAGCTGCGACGCCGTGTACTTTTGTAGATTGTTACCAACGTTTCGGAGGAACCAGCTGCCTTCATTTTCATGGAAGAATATCCCAAACATGAAAAACAGGATATGACTACAGGGAGAGAGTCCTTGCGGAAGAATGATCCATCTGTGGAATTCTATAACCTGTAAGTAGATAATTTATAAGAAACCTACGAGGCCAAGACTATAATCGGCTTCTAGCACCAACAGAAATGGTAACATCAGTTAATGTCTGCATGCAAGCCATACTCGTATGTCGAAGAGTGGAGCTCGTCTTCTTCTTATGCTCATGAAGTCACGACTGTCCTAGTGACGCGTACTATTGCATAATGGCGCAGTTAACAAGAAACAGATGAATGCAACTTCCATTAGGAGTAAATGTCAACGGAAGTCCTCGGCTGCAGATTGCGAAGTATGGAATCTAGTCCATACTTATTTAGCACGCATCATGGGTTGCCATGCATGTAAAAGGAGTGATTTCCAGACTCCTTAGGGCCAAGATTTTTCTCTTCTACACGTTGTCCGGACGGGCTCCGAGGCCCACCCAGCCATCTATCCAAGGGGTAGCGGGGGCTCTTTCTCCGGGGATAGAGCGGCCGAGGCGTGAAGCTGATCACCTCCAACTAGTCCCGAAGTCAAGAAAACATTGATCTATTTATACACTCCCACATACTTTTTCATCGCATAGTGCTTAATTAGTTAAACAGGTACGATTTTTTTTTCCCACAGGCGTGCCACAGACTCGCACCCTAGCCCCGTTTTTAATTTGAACCTGTTGCAACGACGTCTATAGCCGAGACTCACGGAGGAGGATACCCTATGGCTGCATTTCAATATTTGTGTTAATGGAGATAATTGGATCATAAAGTGAGGGACGGACCAGACACTTTAGATTTTATCCTAAATTCATTAGATAAAACTAATCATAACGCCATCAACAGAGTTCTTCTCGAACAGCTGGTAGAGCCTAGCCTTTTACCGAACCCAGAAGTTCCTTGTTGTGTGCTGGGAGGGAACATTTAATACATCACATAATTTCTATCTACTTGTAGTTGGTACACAGATAATCTAGGTTAAATAATTTGTCACGAAATACTTCGAACTAGCATCCTTGAACCCAGTTGGTTCAGTGCATATAGCGATGGGTTACGGTCTGGAGATCTGAGGTTAGATTCCCGGCAGAGGCAAGAGGTCTCTCTCTAATCCACAGCGTCCAGACTGCTTGGTCTATATTTGTTTAGCCAGCTGTGCAGAAGGGTCCTATTTAGTGCATTCAGAAGGCATTCATGTCCACTGTCGGCGACAGAATATATTGATGTCTGTTCGCTGAAATTCAGGGCCAAATCATAATAAAAAGAGTACTAATAAATATTTTGGACATGTGGAAAAGTGCAAATATCTGGGGAAGATCAAATCAGAAGTACATTCGCGGAGTTATGAGGAGAATAAATTCATGAAATGCTTGCTACTGCTTATTTCTCTTCCTGTTACATAACTGGAAAAAACTGAAATATAGAAATGAAACTTCACTTGGTCGTTAATACAGGTCTTAAACTTGGTCTCGTACCACAAAGGAAGGTATAAAAGAATTATTTGTGAACAAAATGACGAGGATAATATTTGAATTTCTGGCGAAATATAATTAGCATATAACATTATTTAACCTTCAAAATCCCAGTTGTTCTGTATGTACCATCTGCTTTACCTAAAACTAAAAGGTAAAGCTATCCTTGTAATAGGCCAGGTAGGCCCATAGGGTTGTGAGAGGTCGAGGCTCCAACATTTTCTTTAGACAATCAGGTCACAGATGGGCTAAGGTTGTCAGCCTTACGCACCGGCCGCCCTTCACCCCCAGGAAGATTCCTGGTACCCATTTCTGTTAGGTCAAAAATAGCGTTTTTTTCCAAAATCGATAGGTATGTTTCAAGCTTAATTATACCTAGAGGAAGTGAGTTGAGTAAAACCTAGTAATATGATTTATTGTCCATATCATGAGGAATAAATTGGTTTTTCATTGCNGTCGGCGAAGTTAGTGCCAACTTTTGCGGACAAAGGGTGTCGCGTGAACAGCCAAACGGATCCCCACGACCGTTAATCTCGGTTTTCTAGACCAAAGACGCTATTTCCTTGAAGTAGCTCCTCAGTTATCCTCACGAGGCTGAATGGACCCCGTTCCAGACCCACTAATACTCAGAAAATCTTGCAGCGCCGTAAATCGAATCCGGACCTCTGGATCTGTAGCCAGGAACTCTGACCACTAGACTACAGAGGCGGTCTACGAATAACATATAAATAATTATTCGTAAACCGTTTTTTTATATGGCGTATCACACTTCAAGTATGTACATTAAAATGTTATCAGTATCGTAGAATAAAGACGATACTCTGTTACAGAAGACTGCTCGTTCGTTCATGACCTATTACATAACTTATGGTCATTCAACTTTCTACCGCTCGACAATTCGTTGTTATGGTAGCCTGAAACTGATAATCACAATGATAGATCTCAAGCTTCTTTCTTATTTGTAAACGGATTTTACGGGAATCTTCGTCGTGACAATCCGATTTGACATGCTGAAGCCTTATGTAGCAGCCAGTCACCCGTTGCAGTTGACACCCGGACGCAGCCGCAGACTCGCCCGCAATCATACCACAAACGCAAGAACTGCAACTGTGTCCCTCTACTTCATTTTGGTGCCACATTTGCTTACTGTTCTCTAGTTCAAAAGTTTCCACGATGTAAGTCTAGTTCTCCTTTTTAACCTATTTTCCTTACTTAGAAAAAATAGAAGGAGGCTTATGAGATCACCTTGCTGCCTGTCTCTCTGTCTATCTCCCCATAATTTTTGTTAGGAAGCTTATGAGATCTGTGTGTTTGTATATCCCTCTCTAAAGTATTAGTTTTCTTTGCGGTCCATGTCGTATCAAAGGAAAGTAGGCGATAAATTTCTTCGAAAATTTATTGTAATTTTTCGCGTTCTGGTTGTCTTCTAGATTGTTATGATTTATTTTTCTTACCGGTGATTCCAGTTGTCTTCATCCCAGTAAAGCATTGGATTTTTTTTGCAAGAGGGTTTGTTATAAATATTTTTGAGTTTGGAGTCATCTTTTCTGGGGTTTGTTTTTACTTTTCTTCGTGGATACTCTTCGCTGCATTCCATCTTTTTCTGTATTATGTGGCACCCAATGAGAAACATCTTCCTCTAATAGGATTTGTTACCCTTATGTTGGCACAAACGGTAACGCTTCTGGCTTCTATTCCGGAAGTGCTCGTTTCGAATCCCGACCAGGATATCAGTCATACTCAATGAGTGAAAACATGTTGCTGACTTGCTCCAATCTTCGACCCTGAAGATGGAGGCAATATATTCCTCAGAAAAGTCGGTAAATATCCACCAAGCTACTCGGTAAACCTCTTGGAAGATAATATGCTATTCTCTTACATTCCAGTCCCTCCAGGCAAATGCTGTCACTCACTAATCCGACGCTATGTAGTGTAGGTTAGAGTCAGTCTCGTCTAGTGAACTACAAATACAAATAAGTAAATACGATATATTGTTTCTGGGTACTGGATACATTTTCTGAATCTGAGTATTCTTTAAAAAGGAAAGTTGCTGTTTGCTTAATTAAGCACCACGCCTTGGAATATTATGGGGGAGTGGAGATACGTTCCACCCATCAGCCTCGACACTAGATAGTTGTTGTAACCGTTCATTCTAATTGGTGGACTATTGTGTATTAGTTATACCTATATTAAGTAAATATCAAGTAAATACAAAGAGAATCCGGCAGATAGCCAACTCTTACACGCAGAAGGGACATAGTTCAAGTTTTGCTATGTGGACAGGAAGTAACATCTGGTACTTTCCTGGAATTCTGGCAGTTTCAGCAAAGTCGGAAAGTCTTTGAGAAGTTGAGAGCTGACAGCTCGGAACAGCGATAACTTAGAAGTGAGAGGGCCGGAGCCTCATCCCCTGATCGTAATGCATCAAGTCGCTGTCAACCTTAGCGTCAGGTCAGCAACAGCCAGAATCACATAGCAAAGCAACATGATTGGAAATTAACAAATTTAGTGAACCTCCTAGTTTGAAAACTTAACCAATGGCAAAAGTGGAGGAGTGGACTTCTCTTGGAGTCTGTGGTTCGTGGACCTCAGGATTCAGAGAGAGTGCTTCCACCTGGAGGAGTCTTCATCCAACTTTCGGCGAAGTCAGTCTCAAATTTACAACTATGTTCCTTCAGAAAAGAAAGTATTACGTGTTAAATACAATTAACTGTAAACATTAGAATTTCCGTTGTATTCAGTGAACGGAAGTGAATTAAATAATTAATAAGTGCAAAAGTCGGAAGTGGTGTATGTGATTGTAGCGTAAGGTTCTTCCTGCCCTGCCTGAGCCAGGCCCGTATAAGACCCCGGGATTAGAACTCACCTCTACCAGTTACAGATCAGAACCCAGATACTCCCGTCTTTCCCTACTTGCGAGACACCTAAGGGTGTACAGGAAGCGAACTCTCGCTACCAACACCAACAACCACAATTCTCCTCCCTTCCGACTTAACTTCTCGACATCCACGAGAAGAGGGAGGACGGTGATAAGTGGAGCACAACGTAGGAGCTAGGAGGACGGTTACAAAGTGGCAACCAACGTAAGGGTCCAACGAAGTGAGCGGTTAGATTGTGAATTTCATCTTCACGTCCTGGCCGCTTGAACAGTAAGGAAGGAGGCTGGGTGGGCTCCAGACCCGGTTAGGATGCTGTGGAGAGAAGAGTTATCTCCTGCCTCTACCTGCATTCTAGCCCTCATTCCTCTGTCCTGCTCCCCGTAGCCCGGTCTCAACACCGACACAAACTGTCTCCACCTTATTTAACGGCGATGTCTCTCCGCGCCAGAGGCGAGAAGTGAGGTAGATTTTAGTTATTAAATAGCAGCAATGTGAAATAAAAGTGGACGTTGCCTATTTCAAAACACTACTAGATCTCGAAATTATCCTACAGAGACTAAGGAAAATCAAGGAGAACAGAATCCCGGAGAGCAGGCGCCTCCGCTGAGAACCAAATGGAATAAAAACCAGACTCCTTGCGTATGCAGTAACTTGACCGGGGGTAACAACAACAAAGGGTTGCAATGGAAAATCGTCCAAGATTTCAAATGTAATCCGTTTACTATGAAAACGAGGGTGCGACATCGCCATTGGTGACGTTGACCGTTTATTCATCAATAATTTATTTTCAACATACTTGCGTTATTCATATGCGAGTGGGAAATACAAACATCTTACACAAGACTTCTCTTCGTTAACTTTGCCTGCAAAAGGTTTGATGTATCCGACATCGTACGGTACATGGACTTCAGTATCAAACAGCACATGGGAAACATTCCGAACCTGGACGGATAATGGAATCAAAAGTGAATAGAATGTTATGCATCAGCAACTTTGGAAAATAGGCAGCCGAGGTAAAAGGGACTTCACTGATTAGTAAAAAGTTTTCATTTTGAATTACATATTGCGCTGCAACTGGTCGCCTTTACAGGCTTTTAATTTGTTCCGAAGCTAATCAAATTGCCCTCTTCATTCTCGCAACGTCATTTTTCGAATACAAAAGCGTCTACTTCGAAATATACATTTTCTGAACCCCTAAAATTACGGACGCGAAAAGAAATAACTTGTAGAGAAAACGTAAACAAGCTGTAGCCACTAATTAAGCACATATTTTGACTTGGATAAAGTAACAGAGGCCGGTCACTGTAGCCGAGCGGCTTAAGGCATGCACTGTCTTCGTTTGCTCGGAAGCCGGGATCGTGAGTTCGAATCCCTCACAAGGCATTTGTTTATTCTGTTTGTGTTGTCCTGTGTTTAGGTAGAGGCCTTGCGAGGGGCTGATCACTCGTCCAAGGAGTCCTACCGTCTGTAAAATGATCAAAACAAACTCGACACCGTAAGGTGTAAGAGGAACGGACTAAGTAAGTAAAGTAACAGAGACAATTACTTATAGAGGAGCTTAATCATTTACATTCTTCGCTAGTTGTGTTAGTGCATTAGAGGAAGAAGAATAAATTGGGCTGGATATGTATTATGTATAAGAAAACCAAGCTACACACAGCCCCTATATTTTGAAGATTACTAGCATCTGAGAAGTGATTCCGCGTAGTCTGAAGGAAAGGTACCGACGTTTCGGAAGAACTACATGCTTCAATTTCCAGAGTAGGCTATTCGACCCTGAAGATGGAAGCAGTTGGTCCCTTCGGAACGTCGGTAACTTTCTACCAGACCAAGAGACGTCATATCCCGGAAGATAGTAACCCTCATATTCACAGCAGCGAGAAACTCAAGTTATATATTTTATTTGTTTAGAGTAAATCCCGTTAAGTTACCTAAAAAAAACTAAATATCATGGACATGAGAGAAAGTGTGTGAAGATGCAAAGTGGATTGAACTGTGTGAGATGTGAGGTTCTCGTGGCGATGACTATGAAGAATACCATCTTCAGGATGGCAGTGTAACCCGTGCAAGCAAGCATGTCCTTGCTGCTTTACAGAGAGACAGAAACAGATTATGTTCTTCCGAAATTCGGTAAAGGTCTACCATGTTACACTTACGTCATACCCCCGAAGACAGTATTCTTCTGGGGATATGATCCAAAGCCAGACTTCTCTGCTGACACGTTCCGTATTTAGTTAGTTAGTTAGTTAGTTATTGGAGAGGGTGGGTTTCCCCATGCACTGAGACCACTACTGGTCCATTGTGCTTCCCTCTATGATATTCTACCAGTCTCTAGATCCTACCGATATTGGTGCGTACCATCAGCCCCGACCGAACCAGCGAATTCAGCATCCACTGGCTTGGCGGTATCTATAATGCTTCCCCCATCTATCAGAGGTGTTAGAGACTACTTGTTGGGCGGGAAACGTCCTTAAATTTGGCTCAGTGACCTCCTTTGGAGATATGAGGTTCTTTTACGTGCCGTAAAGCTACGACACGGGACACACGGCGTAAAGTCCCTCCCGGAGGACTTGTCCCCTGAATTTTTCCGCCCTTAAAATTTCGATGACCTCCGCAGGGTTTGAACCCGCGTACCACGAGTCATGAGGTGGGAACGTTACCTCTAGACTACGGAGGCCGCTTGACACGTTCCGTAACACAGGCAATTACTTGATCGCCTGAACAATTGTCTACTACTCAAGAAAGACACATTACCAAGTACATGCCATTTATTACTCACTGCCACCTAAAAGTCAAAGTCGATCACAGTGGCCACACGGTCTAAGGCATGAAATGTCTTCGCTCGCTCGAACACTGGGATCGTGGGCTCGAATCCCACTCAAGGCGTGGATGTTTGTCTGCGTTTATTCTGTGTTTGTGTGTAGGTAGTGGCCTTGTGACGGGCTGATCACTCGTCCAAGGAGTCCTACCGACTGTCGAACATTAAGAAACTAAAGTGAAACCAAGCGTTTCACGGATGTCCTATGCTCCAAGTTGGAGCAACAAGAATAAAGATAGATAGAAGATAGACCTAAGAGTCTCTAAGTGTTTTATCTTAGACCGAAAGTGAAATATGACATACTTAGCGAGAACTACTTGACCAAAATGAAGGACTAGTCTCGAGTCATAAATATTTTAAAACAAGATTGGACGAATGCATGGTTTAGCAAGCTGTGGGTCGCCGAGTTCTCAAGAATTATTTAAAATATAGTTCTATCCAGGCAGAGTTTAGGAAAGTCAGTAAGATTTAATATAGGTACTTTCAGAAAATTCTCCTAGCATCGGTGAAATATATCGCCAATTCTTTCGCGAATGTACTGCAGATTCGGTGGGACCTTGGCCTTGAGATGTGCAGTAGGTCTCAATGGAATAGAAGATTTGAAAAGTGTTCACCGCCCATGGAGGTAATTAATCTGTAGTTTTTGTATTCTGTCGTTCAGAGAAAGATATTTCCCTACGTGCACCACTAGAAGACGCCGATGTTACCCGCCCTCTTACATCCTGCCGAACAACTTATACAGGGATATTTTGTGGATTACTGTAGGTGTAGAAAGGCTGTAAAGGTATTCAGGTTCCTGCTGTCAACATTTAGCTTGATACAGACTTGCTACAATGTGCAGGAGTGCAATTTTCCCTGACCGGCAGAGAAGAAGGGGCTCCTAAATTCGTCCTTATTTCAGGGGGTCGCGGTACAATAAAATTTGAGAACCCCTTGGCTAAAGCATTCTTGGGTGGTATTAAAGACGAGTTCCATTCAAGCATAAACTGTGTTTCCCATCTAAGTATAGGCTTCGATATGCGTAGCGAATCGAACGGACATCAGTTACGTAGGCCTATGGTATACGCTCTAACGAAGAGAAGACGAGGCGAGTGGTTTGCTAGAAAGGATGGATCTTGACCATTCCATTGTTTATTCAGGGACATACTGGGCTTCAGCCCACCAACGGCGAACACTCTAACGAAGAGAAGACGAGGCGAGTGGTTTGCTAGAAAGGATGGATCTTGACCATTCCATTGTTTATTCAGGGACATACTGGGCTTCAGCCCACCAACGGCGAACACTCTAACGAAGAGAAGACGAGGCGAGTGGTTTGCTAGAAAGGATGGATCTTGACCATTCCATTGTTTATTCAGGGACATACTGGGCTTCAGCCCACCAACGGCGAACACTCTAACGAAGAGAAGACGAGACGAGTCGTTGCTAGAAAGGCTGGATCTTGACTATTCCATTGTTCATTCAGGGACATAGCTCACCAACGGCGATAATAACTGTTTTCAGCTTGCAGGGAGCATGCACATGGTCCTTGGCAATCGCCTTGCCTTCCCTTCGTAAGAGGATTCTAGAAGGAGCTTGATGCACATCATGGATGTCACTGCTACTTCATTAGTAATTTTACCACAATCGATGAATTTTATGCAAGTATTGCAAAGGATATAACATGTGTATTTATAGATCCCTATAACTTCCAGCCAAGACACTTTCCTGTCACGTTAATATTTAGCAACGTGGCCTATGTAGAAGCTGAGGTCCTCACAGCGGTGGTTATGAAGAGTACTTCCTTCTGGGATATAACTCCATGTACTCGATTGAAAATCAACATGTCGCTTCCATCGTCAGAATAAAAATTCAGCTTGCCAAGAGCTTTCAGACTGGTTTCCTGCTCGACTTATTCATCGAACCTGAAAATGGAGGCGATATGTTCCTCCGAAACATCGGTAGAGTTTCAACCGACAACACGACGTTATATCCCAGAAGACAGTATTCTTGCAGATAGCTTACTCGTATGTTTAGAAGATATAAAGCTTCTTAGGTAACGCACCTCTGAAAACGAGTTAAAGATAAAATATTCTCATGAATATGATCGTAACAAAAACAGATTTGCATCAAAATCTGCCAAAGGTATCACAGGATAAATGTGAAAATTCCATAAACCCCCAAGCAAAGCTGTTGTTGAAGTGGATTAAAGGGGACGAAGCTTCCGCATGAAAATATATGTTACATATATCGACTTTCCCTGAAAGTGGTCTACAGCATGGGAGTCGCTAGGATTCTTTCCAAGATGGGAGGCAGCCAAACAAATTGCGTACCAAGTCCGCTCAAGCTGTTCAAGACTATATTCACTGATCGCCCTAGAGTACCAGAATATAAGACTAATTATTTTAAGAACATTTGTAATATCTTTCTTCAGTTTTGATTAATTCCAAAAATCCAGGGGTGCGTGGCAGAGATCTAGTTTGCCACCCTGCTGACTTCCATGCCCAACACTCCCAAATACTCGTAGAATGGCTCTAAAAATAATTACGGCGAATTCTAGTTAGACCTAGAATAGCTGTACTCAAAAGTATCATACAATCTATCTAGCTTTTAAAAATCTATGAAAGGATTCCAAGTGCATATCAAAGATAAATGTTTTTTTTAGACGTTATCCATAAGACAAAAATTGTTGTTTACCGGCAAACTTGTCAAAAATCGCACAACTGGAAGTTCATTGTCCGTTTCAACCTTTAGGTCAAAACAAAGCGTGTAAGAACACGAGACAACAAGATGTTACGAAAAGAGAACAAGTGGGGGGGGGGGGATCACTGCGTAAACCCCAGTTTTTGTGGGATTCCTCTACATTTCACTGCAATTCATTTCACAAATTTCTCCAGTTCTTACATAATATCATAACTCTTATCCTCGCCGCAGCTTGCTATGACGTAATTAAAGACCTACTAACCCTCTAAGCGTCTTATGGACGCCCGTTTACCTTCTGAAGCCTGAAATTACTCTGTATGATGTAGGATTTGAGGCTCTCACGGCGGTTGTTGTGAACAGCTCTGTCTTCTGGGATAGGGCGCCGTGCAGTCCACTGAAATTCGGCACTTCGGAGGACTTTCAAAGGATTACACGGAGTTACATTTCAGAAGGCCGCGCCATAGCTCAAACGGTTAGTCTCTGGCTTCCCACCGCGACAGCCCGGGTTCGATCCCGTGTATGGTCAAGTGGGATTTGTGGTGGACAAAGTGGCGCTGCGGTAGGTTTTCTCAGAGTACTTCGGTTTCCCCTGCCAATCTTCATTCCACAAAATTCTCCATCATCATAATCACAATAGGCCAATCAGTGGCCGCCGTGCCGAGTGGACCCAGTTTGACTCCACCCCCCACTAAGCGAATTAAAAAAATATATATTCCAGAATACAGAACGTCATATAAACATGCCTAAAACCTCAGTTCATACCTCAAAAGAATGCCATGTATTATTACAGAAGCTAATCTATTGATTGTGTTAAGGATCTTAATTCTGAGAACCATCAATGTTAAATCAGGCAGTACCTACATTAACCATAGAGATTTAAGGGTTTTCATGTACCGCGGTAGCCGGCACGATATGAGAGGAAAGATGTCTTGTGGTATAGCGGAATAATATATAAACTGAAGTCCTGAGGCAAAGCAGCCGTCTCTAAGAACGACTGGGCTCTTTACGTCTCAATGCGGAAACGTATTATTCAAGGATGAAGGGACATCGAACCCAGTAAAGAAGGGCGTGACCAGAGAGCTTAGTTGAGATATCGGCAAGAATGGCTGCAACTCAAGTGCTTAAACCGGTCCAACTTAACTACGTCATCTACTACTGGGGGAAATTCCTCTTCTTGATAATCACTATGAAAGGCTGTGACCACGGTTACTTCACTTGTCACAACAAAATTATTTTAAGATACTCTTAGTAGACTGGTCATAAGAGCAATCATGTTCATATTTCTTGACGGAGGGAAAGCTCTAGGCTTTTATTCGGTTCAAAACGCGGCCGGGACACCCACTATCCTTATTAAGGTTTTCATGATTTTTCTCAGTCCCTAGAGGGAAAAACTGGGATAAAACCTCGATCAGGCCACAACCATTATCAGTCATCAACTGACGCTATACGATCTTGATACTGAAAGCGTCGTTAAATAAGCTACGAAGAAAATATGAATACGTACGCTAACAACGGGTAAATATTCAAACATTAACAGGAATCCGAGAGTGACTGGTCACTTGCTGCTAAGTACGAATTCAGGGCAATACAAATTGCTACTTACGCGCGTTATTAGTACGAATCCAAAGCGGCGAAACTTCACTCCATAATAGTGAGAATCCAACACCGTAAGGATTCAAATTGTTATATACATGCGTTCAAAGCAGGGAATTTCACCTTGTCATAAGTATGAAAAGTCAAGGAGGATGAGGTGGCAAGGGCATGTAGCACGAATGGGGAGAGAAGAGGAATGCATATAGGATATTGGTGGGAAAGCCAGAAGGAAAGAGACCACTGCGAAGACCAAGGAGTAGGTGGGTGGACAATATTAAAATGGATCTTAGAGAGATAGGATAGGATGGATTGGATTGATCTGGCTCGGGATAGGGACCAGTGGAGGGCTCTTGTGAACACTGTAATGAGCCTTCGGATTCCTTAAAATGCTGGGAAATTCTTGAGTAGCTGCAGAATTGGCGGTTCCTCTAGAAGGGCTCAGCTCCATGAGTAAGTAAGTAAGCACATTTTTTTTATGTAAATTAACCTATATAAGAGCAATATAATACGAAGCTTTACAGATATCTTAAGGTACTGAAGATCCAAGAACGATTTGAATGGACGATATCCCCTCCCAGAGAAGAATTTGTCTCAAACTGGCTGACTTTAACTAGCCAAGTCATTATGCAATCCGCATAAGCCATTCACGTAAAGACTTTTGAGAATAAAGCAGTTCCCAAGCGACAGAAATCGGACCCCCATGTGAAAGAAGTTACATTCTTCAGTTCATGGTTCTGCTACACTTTTCCGAAGACGAACTGTGACATCTATGCATGTCCTCTATGGTCTAGTGGTCAGAGTTCTTGGCTATAGATCCAGAGGTCAGGGTTCGATTCCCGTGGCTACCAGATTTTTCTGAGAAGTAGTGGGTCTGGGACGGGGTCCACTCAGACTCGTGAGGATAATTGAGGAGCTATTTCAAGGAAACAGCGGCTCCGGTATAGAAAATCGAAATTAACGGCCGTGGGGATTCGTTGCGCTAACCTCGCGACACCCTCTAGCCGCTAAATTTGGCACTAACTTCGCCGCCAACCGGCGGTCGCTCGGCCTTTATAGTTCGCTTGCGGACTACAGGCCACGGATTTTCCTTTGTTTATGCATGTCAAAAAAATCATGTCTTCAGAACGCTACAGACTTGCCTCGCGTGGTGACTTGGTCCCTTTCTGGTCATTCAGACGGAATGTAAGAAAAAGGCAGTTGTCTTCGGCCCAGATATGAGGTACAAGTCATAAGTCGCCAGTAAATCAGCCTCGACAATAAATCAGTTTTCCCTTGCGAAATGGCGAAAGGGGACAATAGCACCCAGGAAGAACTGTGACAGGTTTGGACTGTCACAAGTTCTTGAAATCAGACTAAATTCTTCATTGCCCCAACATGTTTCGACATGTATAATATTATCTTATGGGACATATAATTAGTTATACATAAGCAACTAGGTGTAGCTGCAAACACGCTAAGAGATAGTTTCACACTTACACCGATCTAAGGTCAATGTATATTCTTACTGAACGTCACTATGGTCTATGTAATAGGTCAAGAGCCATGTAAGTTCTTACAAGAAAACTCAAGTGCATATAGGAATTTTAATATGCGTTGTTTGTAATATAAGATGTTATTTTATACATAAGACATATAAGACTTTCAAAATTTGCAAAATTATGTACATTAATGAAAAATAACCCGAGCTGTTTTCCTTTATACTACGAAGTACATGTACCCACGTGGATGACATTGTAAGTGACGAAACATGCCGGAACAATGATGAATTTAATCTGATTTCGAGAACTTGTGTTTTAATTGACTGCACTGTGTTAAGAAACAACGTTGTGGATTACAATGGTGCACAACATCAGTAACAAAAACAGTGAGAGTTCGTAAGTACGAATCCAAAGTGGCTAGAGTTCGTCATTCTTCACACAGTAGAACGCCGATTATCCGAATTAATTAGTGACAAAGGTGGTTTGGATAATCGAAAATTCAGATGATTGGATTAAATTCTTATCCACAAGAAAACACAATCATAACACTATTATAATATACTGTACAATTATAATAATACAAACTAGAATACTTTCAAAACAGACGAAACATAAAAAATTAATAAATGTAATTACAAATTACTGAGTAGACCAAAGCGTTCAAGAAATGAAGCTGTCGAGCCTTATGAAGAAGAAGATGAAGAATTATAAATTAACACTTTCCAACACTTTATTTGAAAAAGTCCAACAATGATGTTTGTTTAGCAGAAGCATTCCTTGGTTGCGGAGAGCCGGTTAATTGGCAGTCGGATAATCGGCATTCTATTGTATTTCGTTAAATGTACACAAAATCGGTTAATATTCCAAATAAAATTATTGAAAATACAGCATATTTTATGCAATATTCACATTTTTTGTATGATAAGCAGTTTAAAGTATACAGGATATGGAATATTTGAGATGCGTGTATGAAATCAGATGATTATAGAAAGTGACCGAACG
Organism: Cryptotermes secundus; assembly: GCF_002891405.2. Lineage (NCBI taxonomy): Eukaryota > Metazoa > Arthropoda > Insecta > Blattodea > Kalotermitidae > Cryptotermes > Cryptotermes secundus. Next base: position 1,076,256 of record NW_019737091.1, on the reverse strand, counting down.
TTCTGACAGTTAACAGTTAAGAAACACACTGTTATAGAAACGGTTTGGTTACTCCATTGTCAAGAGTATGCAATCGTATAATCGATTTCATAATGAAAGACAATACTGCTACTTTTTTTTTCCTGTTTTAAGGTTTACCAATCCAACATATGGTTTTCTTTGAGCAGTTCGAGGTTCTTTCGCTGTTTCAGGAATTCTAAACAGTTCACCTTCATCGCAAAATCGCGATATTCGATTGTTGTATCCAGCTGAAAAGCTTGTTAATTTTGTGAAGCTAACAAACCCTCAGCTGGGTAAGCAATTTATAGTCTTTTATGGAATCCGTCTTCATAAGACCCGTTACTACACCACATCCTAAGCCACAATGATCCAATCCACAATCTCATATCCGATTTTTTAAGATTTATTTCAATGTGTCTCATTTAAGTCCATGTATCCGAAGTGGCATATTGTGTACACCCTTTAGATTTTCGTACCAAATGCATGTAAACATTCTCTGTAGACAATCAATAATGGTGATTCGATCCCCGGCAGGGCAAGGAGATTGTTTTCCTTCACTGTAGAGCCCATACCAGCTTGAGGCCCACCTAGCCTCCTATGAAATGGGCAACGATGTTCCCTTCCTAGGAAGCAAAGCAGCTAGCACATACAGATGAGTACTCACCACCAACTAATGTCGAGATTAAAAATGAGTAAAGCTGTATTTCTATTTCTATTTGCTAATCAAGCATAGGAACAACATTTTAGTTTACCTCATGTTCCCATTCTCTACAGATATCTCGCCCATCTAGTCCTCTGTATCTCCGAGACCATTTTAACATTCACCCAATCTTAGAATCATTTTTTGATCCTCCAAGTGCAATAACGTTCTCCAGCCCTTTGGAAGGATGTATTCTAAACAACCGCGCTACATTCCCAATGAATTTCAGCCACCTTGATACGTATAATTACTGAGTAAGTGCGGAGGCACGGGCCTCGCCATAGCTCAAGCGGTTAGTCGCTGGCTTCCCACCACGGCGGCCCGGGTTCGATCCCGGGGGCTGGTCAAGTGGGATTTGTGGTGGACAAAATTGCGCTGGGGCAGGTTTTNCCCACAAAAAAAAAAAAAAAAAAAAAAAAAGAAGTGCGGAGGCATAGTACAGAACTGACTACAAGCCGAATGAGTGGGGTTCGATTTCGAAGAAGGGAACTAGAATTTCTCTTTTTGCCACAACGTTCAGCATGCTTGGAGGATCCACAGTTTTCTATTCAGTGGCTATTGCAGGGCCTTATAATGCCAATTTTACCGCTTATTTCCAGCTATTGCCGAAGTTAAAAATGTATTCTTAACCTTCAAGCCCCTATACAGGGGAGAATTTATATTTATATTGTACCTGTAACTAGTATGGAAGCACGAAGCATTCTATAATGAAACTGTCTCCATTGATCCATAAGCTTTGGCTCTCTTAAGGACAACTATTCTGTTCAGAACTTGTTCCTAAACAACGTCAATCAATTTTTAACTCTAAATTGTGCTGCCTTGATGCCCTGAATATGTAGCAAAGTTCAGATATATGGGAACGAAAATAACAAATCAAAATTTGATCCATGAGGAAAATAAGAAGAGACTGAATTTGGGTAATGTTTGCTACTCTTCAGTTCAGAACACTTTGTCTTCTCGTTTGCTGTCTAGGATCTTAAAGATTAAAACAGACAAAAATATAAGGTTGCCTGCAGTTTTGTATGGATGTTAAACTTGTTCTCTGATACACAGGGAAGAACAGACTGAGGGTGCTTGAGAACAGTGTGCCGAAAAGAATACTTTGACCCAACAGGGATGAAGCGATAGAAGGGAGGAGAAAACTGCATAATGAGGAGCTTCATAATTTGTACCCTTCACCAGATATAATTAGATTGATCCAGTCGAGGAGGATGACATGGGCAGAACGTATAGCAGGCATGGAGTGAAGAGGAACGTGTACAGGGTTTTGGTGGTGGTCAGAAGGATAGAGACCCCAAGGAGGACCTAGACGTCGGTGGGTGGATAAGTTTTTGAGAACTAGGATGGGTGGTATGGACTGGATTAATCTACCTCAAAATAGAGACTAGGGGAAGGTTCTTGTGAACATGGCAATGAACTTTAGGGTTCCATAAAATCTTTAGAAATTTTTGAGTAGCTAGTGACTGGTGGTTTCACAAGAAGGACTCGGTTTCACACAGTTAGTTACGTAAATTATGCTGCCTTCTGAGGCACATGATTTGCAGGACTTCCTACCTCGTAAGACCAGGTGCAGGGTATACCGGCGAATTTCTGCACACAGCGTCCGAGCTCGACGTCCTCGTGTGTCGTGTACAAGTTGCGAAGGCACGTCTTGACATGTGGAGCGACACGGGCCAGAGTCTCTCGGCTCAGCAGAACTCCAGGGCCACCCATGCAGAAGTTCTCGTCGTACTCTAAGCTGAGCAGGCCGAATTCTTCCTGGTTTCCTCGTCCGGCTTGCCCAATGAACTGTGGCTTCCGGCTGTCAACGGAACGTAGGAGTCGTTCCAACCTGCCACACAACCGAATATATCGTGGAGTGTCCCAGAAAGGTAACAACTATTTGTCTTTAGAAGTATATCTGGAGTGCATAAAAGATACAATTTGCACAGTAACTACAAGCTGTGGGAGATGGACAGGTCATTTAACACGAATAGGGGAAAACAGGAATGAATATAGGATATTCGTGGGAAAGCCAGAAGGAAATAGACCACTAGGAAGACCAAGAAGTAGGTGGGTGGATAATAATAAAATAAATCTTAGATAATATGGCGTGGTATGGACTGGATTGATCTGGTTCAGGATAGGGACAAATGGAGGGCTTTTGTGGACACGCTAATGAATCTTCGGGTTCCACAAAATATTGGGAAGTTCTTAAGTAGCTCCGTTATAAGCGGCTTCTCAAGAAGGGCTCAACTCCATGAAGTTAATTAACTACAAGCTGTGGACGGCATTGATCTACGGTCATTTCTTGATTTGAGCGGTACATGTGTTGCTAGAAAATATCACGTAAATTAGAAATGCCTAAATCAAGAGCTAATTCTCCACAAAAAAAAGAATGAAGGGAAATGGAAGGGGAGGTTTGCGTACATGGGCCAATCCAACCCAAACGGCTATAACTATTTATGCATGTAAACTGCTTTGTGTTTTCAAGACTATTTCATTTCAGTTTTTCTACCACCGCTGCGCGCAGCTTCTGCCGTCTTCAACGACATGCAGCCGTCCTCCACTCTACGTGTTACCGACCACCTAATCGCTTTAAAGTGAGATCTAAAACAACGTAAATTAAGAAATTATATATTGGCTATTCTCTAATCTCGTTACACTGAAATAGCGGAAATCAAGAAATCACTGTACTTGATCAATTAGCAAGTTACTTAATATCGCTGTATCGACCACATACGTTCTTTGTTACTTTATTTAACGACTCTGCGCAGGTTAATTTATACATATACATATACTTTCCAATGGGACCGCCTCTGTGGTCTAGTGGTCAGAGTTTCTGGTTGCAGATCCAGAGGTCCCGGGTTCGATTCCGGCGTTACCAGATTTTCTGAGAAGTAGTGGGTATGGAACGGGGTCCACTCAGACGCATGAGGATAACTGAGGAGCTATTTCAAGGAAACAGCGGCTTCGGTCTAGAAAACCGAGATTAACGGTCGTGGGGATCCGTTGCGCTGACCACGTGACATACTCTATCCGCTAAAGCTGGCACTAACTTCGCCGACAAGCGGCGGTCTCTGGGTCGGTATAGTTCGCTTGCGAACTACAGGCCACGGAGTTTGTATTTGTTACCCTCCAATGAAGAGAAGGCAAGAGAATTGCTTGGCAGAATAATCTTGACAGCTGTGTTGTTTATCTAAGGACACAATTACTCGTAGTTTCAGTATACCAGTACATTGGTCATCCCAGAATCTCATTCATGTGTTTTCAGCTTGCACAGTGCACACAGCTAGACCTTGGTAATTATCTCGGCTTCTGTCCCACTGAAGGCAGTATGAATCTGTGTGGCTTATTTAATGACGCTTTCAGTATCTAAATTATATAGTGTCGAATGGTTGGATAATAAATAAAACGATGAACTGGAAAGGTTGAAGGAGGCGGCGTGTCACACTTGATGTACTGCTCAAGTGTTTGCATAGATGGACTGAGAGAAACCAAGAAAAACCTTAGTCAGGGTAGCTGGTGTCCTGGCCGAGATTCGAACCGAGTACAAACAAAAAACAAACTCCGTGGCTTGAGTCCGAAAGCGAACTATACCGACCGAGCGACCGCCGCTTGTCGGCGAAGTTAGTGCCAACTTTAGCGGATAGAGAGTATCGCGTGGTCAGCGCAACGAATCCCCACGGCCGTTAATTTGAACGTCCCGAATAATGGGGTGCCCATGCATCCTGTTCTGCAACCAGTATACCGGTGTCCCCATAAATGCTGCTGTAACGCATACTTTTTCTTTTTGCTTTCAATTTAAGAACAATCTGGGATTTAAAAACATTTGTTTTTCGTACAGAACTTTATATTTCCAGTTTTCCGTGTAGATTATTTACGCAGCGCTGAATTATTTCATAACACGCATGCTAACATTGCGGTTTAAATGCTAAAAACTGTCATCCAATAAGAAGAACATTTGAGTTTCGTTTCTTCACTTCTTGCTTTGTTGTGTTTCTGAACATGGAGTTCTAAAGCACACACTATACTACGTAACATAAAGATTTGTAATTTGTAACATTTTTAGATATCAGGTGCATTGAACCGAACACAAGAATGTTACTGATGTTCCCAGACAGTACCTGGCTTTGTCAATAACAAAAAAGGAATGTGTTTTGGATGGATGTGCGACTAGTTTCTGTCACATTGATTAATGCATGCATGTTAATGTGACGAACCTCGACAGTTAGTTCTGGTGTCAATTAATTTGATGGACATGAAGATGATCAAACAAAAACTTCTGGGAAGTACTGATCTCCTACTTTCCTTCGATACGACACGGACCGCACATAAAAGACGCAGTCAACAATTATTCTATTGCTGAGCGTATTCGTTGCCGCGGAAACATGTTTACCGAGCTGTTGCCTAGCAACGATATGGGGTATACACAAACAGATACGCAGACTGACAGAAGCGATTTATGATGTACGCCGCTGAGATGAGTCCAGGCGCCATGGTATGCATACCTACTATCATAAAGATAGGTCCAAGCATTCAAAACTGATATGGGGGATGCATACACAGACATACACACACACAGACAGCAAGATGATCTCATAAGGCTGCTTTTATTCCTTCAAAATAATGTAAATGGGCTAAAAATACGTGACCATATAGGTTGTGCTGCAGGCTGGAAATCTGTACATATAAAATTAATGTTCTCTAAAATTACCCATGAATTTGTACATGTTAATATTCGTATGATGAAAAAAAAAATATAGATATTCCACGCCCTTCTGAGATGCTGGGAAGCGAAGATATGGATCCACGTATTCTTAACTTCGATACTAAATGAAGGGGAGTGGTAACACTTCACGGGCCGACGGCTTTACAACCGGACGAAAACTCCCAGTTCCACTTTGATAGGAAGGTGGGATAGCCCCCCAAAACGGTGGTGAAAAAAAAAAATTCTTGCTCTACCGGAAATCAAGAACCGGTCATCCAGCCCACTTACTTTACTGACTCACCTACCCCTACCCTACCAAGAAAGCTATTCGAAAGCTTATATATGATTTTGCCACTTCATCCACAAATGGTCTGTGGTCCGTATGCAGGATGCGCTAACAATACGGCCGTGCTTACCTGTCGGGTCTTACGTAGACATCATCATCAGCCCGCATAAACCACTCGAATCGGTCCCCATAGCGTTCCCACATGTACTGGAGCATGAGGAAAGATTTCTTCTGTGGTGGGTACGAATCATCCACACCCCTTAGACGCACTATTGGCAGATCAGGTCTGTTCGAAGGGGGTACTGATGTAGCAGACGTGAAGAAAGCTATGCGTCCAGGAATCTCTTGTCCCCATGTTTCATACACAGCACGGGCGCGTGTAGCTAAGTACTTTTGGGCTGTCATTACTCCCACAAAAATTAGCGTTTTCCTTGAATTATGCACAGATTCACCTGGAACTGTAATTCCAATAATCCTTAGGGCATCGTCTTCATCCCTATCGCGAAAACTATATTCCGGGTTTGCAGGCAAGGGCCACGACCCACTCGGGTCTAAACAAGTTCCGTTTGCACTACCACCACCGCTGCCAGTTACAAGTCCTATACGTAGTCGGGAAGTTACGAAAATACTTGCCGCCAACCCTACTAGTACCCCCAGGATAACCTGGATACACCGGCGTCTCCTTGCAGCTGACAGCATGGCGAGAGGCACCGCAATTGGGTACCTGAGAGGCGGAAGGCGGCGCCGTGAAGGCATGAATGTCAGCATCTTCGTAATCGGAAGGCAATGAGGTTGCGAGTTGTGATGGTCTTCGCAGTAATCCACTGTGGTACTGTGATGCAGAAGTCTCCAGGAGGTGCAGCAAAGGAGGCAGCGGGTGCGACAGTCTTGATGACATCTTCGCTCACGCTAAACTGATAAACTTTCAGAACTAATGTGTCCGCAGCATTATTTAATTCCCGCCTGCAACTTAGAGCCATTTGTGAACCCTCCCCCTCCCCAAGATCCGAAGTACACTCCCACCACTTAGGGTAACAAAATTCTGCACAAATAAACACACGCTCGATTAAGGATTCCTTCCGTCGGCACTTAAACCTTGTTTCTAGAGAACTTCGTCGGTCATGTTGCCAGACGAGACACTGCACATTTCAATTTTACATTATTTCTTATTTGTGGCAGTAAACAGCTGTTCCATTAGAACGTTAAGGATGACAATACTGGAATTACGAAAAAATGCGTTCATCCATACAGACTTTTGACATTATTTAACACAAACTTAGTTTTTAGTAGTGAACAGCAGCATCCTTTGCGCCAGTGATCCCATGATTGCATATTATTCTTCGTTGTACTACGCGCTGCCAGTATTCAAAGCACAGGCATGCGCATTTCAATTGCGGGCGCGGCACACTTATATACAACACAAGAAAAACCCTTGCACTTGAAGACGTTACTTTTCACTTCCCTTAATTCTGTACACAAGATGATATATGGGTCAAATTATACAACTACCACATTAAAGCCACTTAACAATGAAGCATCGTGTTACGAGCAACCTTCCGACTCTCATCGAAGCAAAGCACGGAATAACTGATACTGTTTCGTGCGACCACCACTAGATGTCACAACCGTCCAGTATCAAATACAGGGAATACAAGGTTCACTGCAAGCACTGCATGTGTCCGTTTACACGTAGCTAATGCTATCGAAGTCGTTCTTGCTGTTCTTGCTTGGGTAATTTTACGGTGCTTCATCAAGAGTTCAGAGCCTCTAATGGTACGGAATCTGATGAATGGGAAGGTACTTAAAAGGATGCTGTCATGGTCTTGTCGAAGTACTGTTTCTGCATTTGTGCGGAAAGACTGCGGAATACGAAGAAAACCATTGGTGTGTTTGGTCGGTATCCCAGTCGAGATTCCAACCAAGCACCTCCTAAATACAAGCCTAAAACGTTACCGCTAGATGAACTGTTCGTCGAAGCAGTGGTCAATATACAATACGAGCAATGCTAAAGGAATGCGACATTCCGTCAAAGATATTCAATAAAACATACTGCCTAGGTTCAATCCAAGAAGGGAGCAGCTTCTTCCCTGACAGTATTTTATATGGATTCCCCAAAAAGAATGTTCTTGCTTGGGTAATTTTACGGTGCTTCATCAAGAGTTCAGAGCGTCTAATGGTACGGAATCTGATGAATGGGAAAGTACTTAAAAGGATGCTGTCATGGTCTTGTCGAAGTACTGTTCCTGCATTTGTGCGGAAAGACTGCGGAATACGAAGAAAACCATTGGTGTGTTTGGTCGGTATCCCAGTCGAGATTCCAACCAAGCACCTCCTAAATACAAGCCTAAAACGTTACCGCTAGATGAACTGTTCGTCGAAGCAGTGGTCAATATACAATATGAGCAATGCTAAAGGAATGCGACATTCCGTCAAAGATATTCAATAAAACATACTGCCTAGGTTCAATCCAAGAAGGGAGCAGCTTCTTCCCTGACAGTATTTTATATGGATTCCCAGAAAAGAATGGTCTAGAGGTAACACATCAGACTTCATTGTATTTTGGAGGTGCTCGGTTTCAATCTCGGCCTAGACATGGGCTATGCCGATTGAGAATGTGGATTTCTCAGTCCCTCCAGGCAATGCCTGGATGGCTTGGATAGTACCTCGATTAGTCTACGACAGCCACCTTCCCATGTACTTTCCAATTAATCGTTATTCACCTATCGCCCTAATATTCTACTGTATATAGTCTCGACACGAGCGTCGTTAATCAACCCGTAAAAAGAAATACACTGATTGCTTCACGACTTAGCTGCCTGTTGTATGGGGGAAGGATTGTTGCACCGAATAGGATTACAGATGGTGACAAAAGACTAACACATTCATATCACATATGCGATTTGGAACAGAGATTCGGCTGTAAACTATGCAGAATTTTGCAATCAACCACAAGAAGCTATATAATCGTTTCGGCCTACTTTCCTTAAGAGATCACGTTGCTGCATGTGTGTGCCCCCCCCCCCAGCCAATCATAGCTAGGTAACGGCTCGGTAAACAAGTTCCCGAGGCAACGAATACAGAACTGTTATTTTGTTTCAAATCTATGAGCTGGCCTGTATTTGCCTTGCTTTGAATAAGTTAGGTCTTCAAAACTGAAATGTTAGATAACACCATTTGAAACTTCCACCAGTCATTCCTGACATTGCGCCAGTCATTGTCCAAAATACAGGAACAATGCTAAACCGCCGTCTTTCCATTCAACCTCCTGCTCTGGCGTGGTAGCCCTTTTCAAGGCCTAAAGATACCACTGGCCTACCTGGATCTCATCCTCCCCAACTTGACTCACTTGAAATTTGAAAACAGAGGCAACATGTTCCTTCGAAACGTTGGTACCCACCTACAAGCTTATGGAGGGATGTTACAACCTAGGATACTACAATTTTACTCCTCATAGCCATAAAGACCGCAAATCGTCACTAGTTATCAAACTATCAAATCACTGATTAAATATCCTCTAGGCTGGGCAGAGCATGTTAGTGATACTCGGTGTTGAAGGAGAAATAAGCTGTCCTATGTAGCTTATGGCCTCTAGGCCTATAGTGATCGTTCATAAATATTCTTCATAATTTATTAACAACCAACTAACTGACAACATAAATAACTATATATATAACAAACGAACTATTTAATTCTCTGCCATAGTCTTTATTGAGACAATGACAGAGGTGACAACTTACCGGTTTTACATTTCGAAAATGTCTGAAAAGTCGATGTTACTGCTTTTAGCTATAATTGTGGAATTTAAGATAAACACAATGATTAGCTTGAATAATAATTGAATTTGTACCATTTCACAAGAAAACAAATGACAGATATAGAGAGAAACAAAATGTGTTTAGTCACCATCAGAATATTTGCGGGAAATTATTCTCCAGTAAAAATCATTAACAGTTTAAAACTACTCTCTCTACAGTAATTCGATTAATTTTCGATAAATTTGACAATATTATTTTGGTAATTTAATAATGAAAAATATTTTGGCTTATTGGAGTATTATACATTAGTAACAGCTTAATATGTGAACGGAGACTACATTGATAACGTAGTTATGACGTAAGCGGATGCAGTGGTCGTAGGCCTTGTACGTAGCGTTGTTTCCCCGTTGATGTGAAGCCATTAGTTCAGTGTGTAAGGGAGGTGGTGTAGAAGTTTCATAAATATACGATACATTCAGCATATAAAATGAGAGTTAAAACGGAGGTTATGGACAATGATGACAAGGGGTAAGTTTGTGCTATAGATATATATATAATTATAGCGAATGAAATAATATACAAATTGGAAATATATGACACCAAAGTTGGAAGATGCACATTGGGAATAATTATTGCGAGAGGTAGGAAGCCGATATGGCATGCATGTTCTCGGTTAAATCTTTTGTATATGGGAGTGTACCGGAAAAAGCGGATTAATGTTTGGTATGTTGATTAGTTATAGTTTAGAGCCATTAGCATTGAGCTCGTTGTGTATGTACAGTGTAATGCGCGGATAACTGACGCCGATGCCGGTGGGTATCGTGCTCTGTTGTGCCTGTTTGGTGATTGGTCGAAGGTATTGGAATTCCTTACGATTTAAGTGTTATGTTTGGTAAATAGTTGCATGGTCCCAAATTATTCACGTTAGGTGTTAATGAAAATCTCGCAGCAGGAATATTTTTACGTATTTGCGCGAAGGAAATGTGTGAAATTGGATTTGAACCTAAAATTTGTAATGAGTATGCGAACAGCCTCAGTGATAAATGAAAAGAATTTCCCAGCATTATATGGAACACTAAGGTTCATTACCGTGTTCACAAGAGCCCTCCACTGGTCCCTATCCTGAGCCAGATCAATCCAATCCATACCATCCTGTCCTATCTCTTTAAGATCCATTTTAATATTGTCCACCCACCTATGCCTTGGTCTTCCCAGTGGTCTCTTTCCTTCTATCTTTCCCACCAATATCCTATACGCATTTGTCTCCCCCATTCGTGTACATGCCCTGCCCACCTCGTCCTCCTTGACTTGATCATTCAAATTATGCTTGGAGAAGAGTACAAGTTATGAAGCTCCTCATTGTGCAGTTTTATCCAAGCTCCTGTCACTTCATCCCTCTTCGGACCAAATATTCTCCTCAACACCCTTAGTTCCTCCCTTAGTGTCAGAGACCAAGTTTCACACCCATATAGAACCACAGGCAAAATTATAGTTTTGTATATTCTAATTTTTATGTTTTTGGATAGTAGACAAGAAGATAAAAGGTTCTGGACTGAATGGTAGCAAGCATTACTCCGAATTCAGTCTTCTTTTAATTTCCTCCTGAATCAGGTTTTGATCTGTTATCATTGTTCCCAAGTATCTAAACTGTGCCACATTTTCAAAACATCTGTTTCCTATCCTTATGTCATGATTTTGCCCTGCATTTTGGTTGAGACAGCAACATATACGTAGTTTTCTCTGTGTTTACTTCTAGACCAACCTGTTTACTTGTGCCAATTAAAGTTTGTGTGTTTTTCTTTATGGTATCTACATTATCAGCCAGTAGTTTCACATCGTCCGCATAGGCCAACAGCTGATGTGTCCTGTTTAATTTCAGTCCCACCTGGTTTCCCTGGACCTTCCTAATTGCATATTCTAAGGCAAAGTTGAAAATGAGTGGCAATAAAGCATCTCCTTGCTTTAGACCATTCTGGATAGGAAATTTATCAGACAAATATATACCTACATGGACTTTACTATACATTTCGCCTAAACACATTTCAATCAACCTAACTAGTTTCATGGGAATCCCAAACTCTTATCAAAATATTGTACAATACTTCTCTCCAAACTGAATCATAGGCTTTCTTGAAGTCTACGAATAGCTGATGTACCATCTCATCGTATTACCATTTTTTTTTTCCAATATCCGACAATGCGAAAGATCTCATCTGTAGTTGATCTGTTACGTCAAAACCCACTTGATGATCCCCAATAATGTCATCTATATATGGACTTAACCTTGAGGGAAGAATATTGGATAAAATTTTGTATGAAGTTGATAGCAGTGATATTCCCCGATAATTACTACAGTCAGTTTTATCACCCTTGTGAACTGGTACAATAATAGACTCCTTCCACTGATAAGTCAATTTTTCCTTATGCCAAATAGAAGTAATTAGCTTGTGGATATTAGAATGTAATATTTCGCCTCATGCTTGAATAAGTTCTGCCGGAATTTGATCACTACCTGGCGATTTATACTGTTTCAATTTTGCAGTAGCACTTTCAGCCTCAAAAGGGCTAGGATCAGGTACTAACGGCTCAGCTGTATGGATTTCTGTCTGCCTGACATCACTGACCCTATGTATATTCAATAACTGAGAGTAGTAGCTCCTCCACCTATTCAAAATGTTGTGGGTATCTGCAAGCACATCACCATTCTCATCCTTCAATAAGTTACTGCTAGGTTGGTAACCCCTCTTAAAGTCATTTATTCCTCTATACAGGTCTGTAATGTTCTTGTTCTTACTGTTCATTGCAAGCTCATCAATTTTGTCTTTCAGATTTCCCTCTTTATGTTCCTGAAATGCCTGCTGGTTTCACGTGTTATATTGTTCAGATTATCCCCATTTAACCTGCTTGGATCCTGCAACCATTACAATTTGGCCTTCTTTTTTTTTGATCTAATAATTTTGAGCATTCTTCGTCAAACCATGGCTTATGCTTCTTCAGTTCATAATAACCTAGACTCTCTTTGGCAGATATTTTTATATTCTCTCTAATAGTTTCCCAAGCTTTATTAACCCTTTCACTGCTAATATGTTAAGTAACTCTTAGTGCCCTCTGTGCTGAATTATTTTTGAATAAATCTTTTATAAATAATTTAAGTGCAGAGTATGAGAATTTGTGATAAAATGTAACTAATCTTACCTCAGACAGGGAACAGGCATCAGAAGTTGCAAAAATGTTGAATTATTCATTATTTTTCACAGGGAAAAGTCCATTTAAATCAGGGTTGTCCAAGATGGCCAAAAAAGTACATAATTCACTATCATAGTCTTATCAGTATGTCACATGTTGACCAAAGTCCACAATTTTATTTAAAACTATTATAGAAAGCACCGCGCACTATACGAAGCCATTTTTACTACCCCTATGAAATACCCGTGCCCTGTGACCACGGAGTGTGTGCCTTGCTGTGCAGATGCAACCTTTTACATTTCTTAAGCTAGAGGGCAGAGGAATGCAGCCATTGAAATGAATGATGCTTCATTATGTTCCTAATACATGACTATGCACCCACCGAGTTTGAATGATATTGGTGCAAAGAAACCTGAGATTTGAAACTCTAAAGTCGCAGTACGGGTTTTGTCGATCACAGCAAGGATGCCATATTTTTCAGAGATTGACATATGTCGACTGCAGCAGTGTAAGGGTTAACATCCACCTCAGTTTCCAGTTTTTCCAAAACCGCGAACCTATTTGAGATTTCAACACAATACTGCTCTTTATCCTCTACCTCATTTAATTTCTTGAGATTGAACCTCTCCATGTGAAATATGTGTGTTGTTTGTTTGCTCACTGCCAGTCTTTCCCTAACCTTTGCCACCACCAGGTAGTGGTCAGTATCACAATCTGCTGCTCCGAATGATCGGACATCAAGTATACTTGAGTGCCGTCTCCTGTCTATCAAAATATGGTCTATTTGATTGTGTATCTTCCCATCAGAAGATGTCCAAGTAAATGCCAAGAAAAAAGGTAGGCCGGTTATAAGAGCTTGAAGTAGCCAAAATATCCAACTTCAAAAGTTTATACCAAAATAACTATTCTAAGGCTTAATACAGGGAAGTCGTCGGCTTTAAGAGAAAGTTCAAGCATAGCACTGATTTCATTTCTTTTCATTGATCGTTTGATTTAGCTCTTTATTTTGTATGCCTTGTATGGGGCTGAAACGTGGACACTTAGGGCAGAAGATCAGAAACACCTGGAAAGCTTTGAAATGTGGTGTTGGAGAAGGATGGAGAAGATCAGTTGGACCGATTATGTGAGAAATGAAGAAGTGTTATTTAGAGTCAGTGAGCAGAAGAATATTCTACATGAAATACGAAAACGGAAGGCTAATTTGATTGGTCATATTTTACGCGGTAACTGCCTTCTAAAAGAAGTTATTGAAGGAAAGATAGAGGGGCGGATAGAAGTGACCAGAAGACGAAGAAGACGTAAGAAGATGCTGGATGACCTTGGGGACAGAAGAGGATATTTTCATTTTAAGGAGAAAGCTCTAGATCGCATCAAGTGGAGGAACTGTTTTGGAAGAGACTGGACCTGTCATCTTGACAGATTGATGATGATGATGATGATGATGATGATGATTTGTCCACTTGAGACCCCGCCTGTCTTAATTTACTTAATTGTATGAATAGTTCTTGTATTAGAAAGTGACATGGTGTACTTTATTCCAGGATCTTCTTACTTTTCTTACACCACTTTGATGCAGATATTATGTATGAGCACATGTTGCTCCAGTATGGAACTCGCTTGTGGCATTTTGGCACAGGAAATAACATGATTAAGCCTTGACGGCTTATTGTGTAGGTCAAATACAGTAGCAACATAATGCTCAGGATTTTAGTGGGCTGCATAGGGTCACTTTTACGTAGCTGTCCGATTTATTGTAGTTACATTTCTGTGAAATCGTAAAGTGTATATAGGCTGTTGATTTGTAAACCATGGGATGAGTCTTGAGTGTGCACAGTGTGAGATGATGCAAGCAGCCTGTGGCCATTTTGGCTGACTGGGCAGAAGATTTTCAGGAGGCTCTCAGATGACCTCCCAGTAGTATGGATGTACAAATTTCGTACCAAGAACAGTTAGTGTTATCCTTTGGAAGAGAGTCTTTAAACTTCATTTATATTAATGAATGTTTACTGAACACATTTTGAATTGGTAGTATGAAACTTGGTAAAAACTATTGCAAGGTGAAACTGACCAGGGCATTGAATGATGCATGGGTTAGACCACATTAAATGATGACTAGGGGAAATAGTCTTCTGGCATGGCTGTCACCATGAATGGATTATTGGTGATAATGTGGATTCTGTCAATAGGTTGCCTGTTAATTGAATATCATTCAGTTACAGGAAAGGTCTTCTGTAAGGTTTTAATTTAATTTGAAATATCCAGTATAATTTATTATATTGCATGAGATGTCATGTGTATGTAAACATTGATAGGATGGTTATGGAGTTCACAATAGGAAACGATATTTTTTATCCTCACTTCAGCTTTCTGTTAGGTAAGAGAAGAAGGAAGGACTAAAATTGAATAGCATAAGTCAGATACTTTTGTGCCAAATATAATTTGTTAGAGACATATTATAAAGAATAAAACAAATTTTCCTGCAGGCCAGCAAGAAAATACTAAGAAGATGGCATCCATTGTTTATCTTCCGTCAAAATTGCAACACTTTTTACATTCTACGCTTCAACATGTTTCAACCCCAAACAGCCATCTTCAGGTGTTTTTATGTTACAGATATTTTACTAAAACCGTGTTAAAACTGATACACTGTTTTAATTCGTGTTAAAATCACACACTGTAGTCTTCTTTTTAAGTAAAACGAGATAAAATCCTTCAAAATTTCTGTTGCATGTTATTTAACCTCACCCGGGGTGTCATCATTTTCGTAAATGTATGAAGGTGTTTTTCTCGGCAGCTTGCCCCTCACGTTCGTGGTCTACTTTCAGTATGGCAGTCAAAAACTGAACGTAGACCATGAACGTGAGGGGCAAGCTGCCGAGAAAAACACCTTCATACATTTACGAAAATGACGACACTCCGGGTGAGGTGAAATAATATGCAACAGAAATTTTAAAGGATTTTATCTCATTTTACTTAAAAACAAGACTACAGCATGTGATTTTAACATGAAATAAAACAGTGTAGCAGTTTTTAACATAGTTTTAGTAAAATATCTGTAACATAAAAACACCTGAAGATGGCCATTTGGGCCTGAAACATGTAGTGTTGAAGTGTAGAATGTAAAAAGTGTTGCAATTTTGATGGATGATAAACAATGGAAGCTAATTTGAACAGTTGCAATGGATTGCTGAAATACAGAACTAAGAATATGGTNTCACGGCAAATTGCAGCCGCGGCGCGCACTTGATTGTACGCACTGTATTATTCATTTAATGACATTGATGATAGGTCATATTTTATAGCGTTGACTGTTTTAACCATACTGAAGAAGGATGTGGTCATGGCCTAATGCCTATCTTGGCATTTTCCTGGAGGGTTATTGAGCCTTAGGATTTGAACCAAAGACCTCTCAAATGCAAGTCCACAGCATTATCATGTGAGCTATGTTGCTCATATAACTATGTTATAAAGCCTTTGTGACTATGTCTGAACTTCAGTATGTCAGGATATACAAGACAATAATTTAGTATGAGTGTAAAATGTGATTTGTTTAAGGAATGTGGGTCACAAGTGGTAGAAAAAGTGTTACTCTGGAACATATTTCAACAATAAATATAGTAGTTTACGGTGTAATGAATGTTCAGACAGTGAAACGTAGGATGGTCTGATGGGCTGAGCTTGGTAGGCTGGGGAAACAAAATATGCATAGATGGTCTGGGGAGAGCATCTCTTGGAAAATGACTATTAGGAAGACAGTAAGGAGATCAGAGAATAACATTACAAGAGGTTCTGGGAAGAATTGAACGCTTGCGGTCCTTTCACTACATAGTTAGTATTTAATGATACAGACTGCATAGAAAATGCTGCACCCAACAGTTCTATTGTGGTTATATTCATTAGGATGTGAACATGTTTACCGAGGTGTTGTCTATCGGTCTAGCAATAGCTGTTTCTGCTGGGTCCATTATTCTGGCTTGTTGGGCGGGATGCACAGACAGCAAGGTGATCTCATAAGACTACTTTTATTGTTTAGCCTACTATATTGTGAAAAAATTAAAGGAGGGTTGTGAAATCACCTTGGCCATCTGTGTATCCTCCCAGATTTTTAAGGCGTGTGAGATCACCCTGGTGGCTGTCTGCCTGCCAGCCAGCCAGCCTGTATCCCCACCTCCTACACATTGGTAGGAGAGTTGTGAGATGATCATGATGGGTGTGTGCTCTCCAAATGCTTTGTTTTTCTGTGTTGTGTATGTATTATCAAATAAAGATAGGTGATTAGTTTGTCCCAGAAGTTCTTGTATACTATGAGATGACTACTTAAAAATCGTTCATTTCATAGTAACGGCTAAATCAACCCACTGTGCCTTTCCTGCACTACACGAGGACCAGAACAGTATAGGAGACAGGCATAAAACAGCAGCTACTTCTTGGTGGCATGAGGACACTAGACCAGGTTCTAAGGCAGACCCAAGGGATGGAAGTCAAAAGGCTGACAGTTTGGTCTTCCAATAGGGTGCGGAAAATGAGAGACGGCATTGTGGGAGAGCTGACCCCCTCCAAAATGAAAGATGTTACCAACAGCTTATATGCTCGTGCTATAGGAACACCATCCACTTTAAAAAGTTCTGTCTCCAGAAACCAAAAGAAGGAATGACATGCCTATTTGCTATTTGAGATTAGTGTACATGATTGCTTAAAACATTGTCCATTGTGTGGTAACTGCTCAACAAACAAGAAGCCATTGCTAGACAATTGCTGATGCAAAATACGATGGGGTACCCAAAAGAAACCGAACTAATTTTTTTGTGGGCAGAGCTTTTGTAGTACCGCGTTTTGCCGCTATGAGCGCATAGAGCTAACATTCCTGAGTCGATGAGCCGACTACCGTTGCTTCAGAAGGTAAGGACTAGTTTCGGCAGAGTTTATAGTGACAACTGTTCTGTATGATCGTCGTTTTTGCAATGGCCCGAACACATGAAAATGTTGAAAAAATTCGTGAAATCATCAAGGAAGATTGACGACGGACCATTGAAGAAATTGTGGAGCTGTCGGGAATGACTTGGAGCTCAGTTCAGCGAATTTTGACAGAAGATTTGGGAATGAAAAGGGTGGCTGCGAAATT
>NW_019737091.1:1054443-1057997 GCF_002891405.2 Cryptotermes secundus | reverse complement strand
GTGAGTAGGCCTACCTTTAATATACAGTGTTAGTGCGGTGTGTATTATCAGTGAAAAGCGCTGTAATATGTCTTTGATATTACACATTTGGGCAATTCCACGTTAATGTTACGTTAGTCTGTACTTAACTACGTATTTCACTAAAAAATGCAACATTTTAACTCGGTTTTTGGTAGATTTTTACATGACTAACATAAGGCTACTGTGGAAGTGCCCATTTCGGTTACAACGACATTCGTTTATAACGACACTATTTTTAGGTCCCTTTGATGACGTTATAACCAAGTTCTACTGTACTTTGAAGGGGATTGAAGGTTTGTGCTTAAAATTTGAATAAATAAGTTTAAAAAAATAAGTTCGGTTTTTTTTGGGTACCCCCTCGTATATGAGGCTTAAGCTTGGCGGAAGTCAGGCGTACAACTGTTCGTGACTAGGCAGGCATTCTAACATGAGCTACATCAGTTAGGGAGTGATCTGCTGTGTCAAGCCTAGACTGACAGAGACCTTGTATATACAGGGTGTTTCACGACAATAGGGCATAACTGCAGGAGGTGATTTCTTAGGTCTTTGTGATCAAAAAAGTTCATATGAACATGTGTCCGATTTTGGACGGTTACGGAGTTATGACTGTTTTAAACCCAGAATAGAAGGTAATGATTACTGACAATAAACGGAACAAAATAATAAACCAGCATAATACATGATACATTTAAAGCATGAATGTACAGTTAACTTCGTGAAATTACCATTAATTTAATTGATTGGTGCTTAAAGCTGATTTTCGAAAATGCCACCGCCGGCCGCAACACAGGCTGCTGCTCGGTTGTGAACCGCGCCAGACATACCAACCCACCACGCCTTAGGTACCTCTCAAGTTTCGAGACAATGAGAACGCTCTGTCTGTAGCTGGCTAAAAATAGCGACCTGTCAGATGATAGACGCGGTTCACACGAGGGCGTGTACACGAATGAAAATACGGTTATAACTCTGTTACCGTCCAAAATCGGACACATGTTTATAGGAACTTTTTTGATCACAGAGACCTAGGAAATCATGTCCTGCAGTTATGCCCTAAAGTCGTGAAACACTCTGTATTGTACATACATTTGGTTGTGTGTCTCCTAGGCAGCGTGACAAGAAATTGTGTGAGTTCTTGGATTTGAATGAATATTTTATTGGACAGTCACTTTTACACACGCAAGTACAATTATTCTCAACTTATAACGTTAGACGTTTCTTCTTCACTATTACAATTACTTGCACCACTGATCTTGGTGAAGTGTCTTCTCTGTTCGGAGCTCAACTGTCCTTGGTCCCTTTTCAGATACAAACTCTTCTACCCTAGTCGAATAAGAACTCTGCTGGTCCCTTGTTGGATACAGACTGTTATATCTTGCCCTTGGGCTGAATAGGGAATACCTTGTCGAAGGGTTAACTTCGCCCGCTGCTATGCAACTGCTTCTTGTTGCATCGGGAATACGTGTCTGCCTCAGACAATTCGTTTGTAACGGTGGAAACACCACTGTTAGACTTTCATATTTGGGGCAACGATTTCCTAGTCTTCGCTGCCTAGGAATTGCTAGCCGTTGACTAGTGATGGACGTCTTATAGTCCGGCCTTCAGGCAGCACGTCACATTATATACTAGAGTTGCATGTAAACGTGTAAACAGTTATGTACAAGGAACTGGATTCTTGGCAACTGACTGACTATGCAGAATGCAGACATGTACAATTTTATCTTAAAGAGGACATACTACTGTGACAGCAGTAAATGACAGACCCCTTCTCTCAGTAGAGAGGCTACCCCACATCATCAAAACCACACCTGTCTGACGGTAACATAAATCTGGTCTTGGATCCCAAATGAGGCCTGACACCAAGACTGGCTGACTGACGGTTGGTCATAATGAGACTTTGACTTTGACTTGAACTTAGTTGCAGCCAAGAGTAGTTGTGAGATAGTCTCTAGCTGGTAAGGACATGAATACGGAAACTGAAGAATGCTGGGAGCGCTTCCCAGTCAATGACTGGTGAATACATACAAGACTGTGCTGCAGTACAGTGATTTGTAAAGTGCATAGGTCCATGAAACTATTATAGTCTACCTTCAAGGTAGAAGGGACTCTTCTAGCTGAAGGTGAAGGCTGCAGCTTCTTTTGAAATATATCTCTGATTACTATATCACAATCTCATGTTCCAGAAGAGGTAACCTTCATACTGCTTGATGGATTTTAATGCAAGTATACGTGCAAATATGAACAACCATAAATGGATACAAATGCACAAAGAAAGCACTTTGAAAATGTGCATACTTCATTTCTGTGCACCTTTTGGCTCGTTTGTAAATTGACTATTACCAGTGGATGAAAAGTAGGGAGCTTTGTACAGAACCATTTAATGCAGAAAAATTTTGAATGGGGTATAATGGTGTTCACTGATGATTATATGAGTAATTTTATATTTACCAATCTAGTTTATAATGATAGGGTTGAGACTCAGCACCTGTGTTAAACCCTTTTCTCATTTTACATACAGTTTTTCTGTATTTATAAGTTATATTCAGAAAGTAGCATCTATTGATTCTATTTGTGAGAGCCAGCAAACATTTAATAAAGAAGAACTGCAGAGTTTTGAATTGCTTTTCCTTGTGTAAGACCTTGTCAGAAGTTATCAGAACTTCATTTTTGAAGTCATTGAGGGATGGGAAGTTAAGCTGCATCAACATGTACACACTTATTCCACTATTTATAAGTGTTGGAAGTACCTCAGAAGCTGCTCCACTGGCTTGTGTTCATTTGTTTCTGGCTAATCTGATCTATAAACTTTTTTAAGTTTGGAGGCCAGTAAAGTTTCTGGGAGCCGTGTGCTGTGGCTAGGGAGACTCAGCTTGTGGGTGGCTACTAGATATAAAGCAGCTGAGTATGAATCTACTCAGTCTCCTCTATCTGAAGTTTGCCGTATAATGTGCATCAAACTGCTTGTATAGGGAAGGTAGATATGATACAGTAGGAGTAGCATGTGCCCCTTAAAATGGAAGGTGTACAAATTCTTTTCAGATTTTTAAGTCTTTAAAAAAGATGGCAGAAAGAGGAAACATTCTTGTATACTAGTAAATGCAACACAAATTTTATTAGCCTATTTGCCTTTAGGGGAGAGAGAGGATTATAAGATGCCTTGCAATATGTGCCCTTTCTCCGGCAGCTTGTGAATCAGTTGACCAATTTTCACAGAACCTAGTGTTAGAGTTATTCCATTAACTGCTGCCCCACCATTTTGTTGTGTTTTGTTCTGAAATGGTGTATGCCAGCCCTGTCCAACATGGCACCCGTGGTATATTTTTCTGGCGCCCTCCGTAACCACATATAATTGAGCCGTTTTTTAATATTCAAATTGTAAGAAGAGACGTTTTTGAACGTCTGAGTACTGTTAAATATTTTTGAAAAAATTGATTATTATTGTTTATTATTATTATTATTATTATTATTATTAGTAGTAGTAGTAGTAGTAGAAGAAGAAGTACTACTACTAGCAGCAGCAGCAGCAGTAGTAGTAG
>NW_019737091.1:991319-1054422 GCF_002891405.2 Cryptotermes secundus | reverse complement strand
AGTAGTAGTAGTAGTAGTAGTAGTAGTAGTAGTAGTAGTAGTAGTAGTAGTAGTAGTAGTAGTGTGGTGGCGCCCGCACCTCCATAGTCATCAGTGGATTGCGCCCGAGTACATAAGAACATTGGACAGCACTGGTGTATGCCATATGGCAATAGACTTAGCAAAAATTCAGCATATGTAAGGTTTTTCTTTGTAGCATGTGGACTAAAATGGCAGGTCTGCAAGTATTTTCTTTGGGTATTGTGCTTGAAATTTGGATTGAAGTTATCCTACTTATGTATGAAATGCAGTTTTATAAGTCAGCATTTTCAAACATGATTGTGCATGGCTCTGAGGTTATATCTGACAAGTTAACCAAGACCATGTTTAGGTATGAAATACATTCTTCACATAATTAAAATAAACTGTAATTAAATTAATTAAAATAAACTGCTTGCACTTGAAGGAGATTCTGAGCAGTGCCAGGTTTGGATTTTAAACACCGTGAAATTTTTGATTACCATGAATGGTAATGACAACTGACCACTGACTGACTTTTTGGTCATAAAGTGGGGGGTGATATATTGTGTGGGAATTTTGTGTGTCACAGTGTTGAGTGGGTCGGATATTCTCAACACCTCTCAAGATGAAATCAGAGGTGTCCAAATATTGCTTGTGTTTGGTTCCAAATTTCATACAATACTCCAAAAATCAGAAAGGGTGTTTTCCTGTAAATTAGAAACGTTTTACAGGACAACACATGTAAAGTCACATTAAACCAAATTGAAAGCAGCTTGGAACTCTTTTAAAATGATAGCTTCCAGTTTTCTAGGTAATGTTTATAAGACGTGCTGTTTGCCTTTAAATAAAAATGGCCTCATTATGTTCTTAAAGATACTGTAGCGTGTTTCGTGTGTCACGCTACAAATAAGTTCACGCCGTTCTTTGATATAGCGAGTTTATTCTTATCGCTCGCCTTACACACACTTTACAATCATCACACTTGCAGTGTTACAATCACAGCTCACAATATTCGGCGAGACACTGGACTCTCTTCTCCGAAGGCTGGCCCGAGACTTTCTTCTCCGGAGGCTTGATCACGGCTGGCCAGTGTGTATTAGCTGTAAAGTGTGTGTAAAGTGTGAGCGAAAGGAATAAATCCGCTATATTGGGACAACGGCGTGAACTTATTTGTAGCATGACACACAAACACGCTACATTGGTGTCAGAAGTGGGATTGAGCTACACACGTGACTGACAAGATTCGAACTCAAGACACGTGACAATACATTTTGTACATTAAGATGTTTTCCTGCGAACGATCTTGGTGTGGTCAGTGTTGAAAATGGCAAAAGGTTTCATCTGTAGGTAGCTTTTCTCATGGAGAATTTCTACGAAGAAATGTGAGAACCTATTATGCTGGTTGTACACTTTCCTCATCTTCACGCATGGTCCCGCATTTTCTTCTTTCATCATGGAATGAATTAAGGATTGGGCTAGCTCAGTCTGGTTGCGATGTTAATAGTGACTTATCTGAGTGGTCACATTTAAGGGTACCATGGAGAACTAGAAAGGAATGAGATGTAAGATAGACATGGATCTTGTTACATTATGTCAAAATCTTTTTTTATTGCTATTGGTGTGGGACTAATTAGAATGATCAAGTCTAGGAGGATGAGGTGGGCAGGGCATGTAGCACGAATGGGGGAAACAAGGAATGCATATAGGATATTGGTGGGAAAGCCAGAAAGAAAGAGACCACTGAGGGAAGACCAAGGCGTAGGTGGGTGGACAGTATTAAAATGGATCTTAGAGAGATGGGATGGGATGGTATTGATTAGATTAATTTGGCTCAGGATAGGGACAAGTGGAGGGCTCTTGTGAACATGGTAATGAACCTTCGGGTTCCATAAAAGTAGGGAAATTCTTGAGTAACTGCAGAATTGGCGGCGGCTCCAGAAGGGCTCAGCTCCATGAGTGAGTAAGTAAGTAAGTGGGATGGGCTAAGTCCCTTGTACTGCGACCACTTCTGGCCTATTGTACCAACCCCAGATGATAGGTGAGGGTGATGGTGGAGCAATTGGTGGAATGAAGATTGGCAGGGGAAACCGAAGTACTCAGAGAAAACCTGCCCCAGCGCCATTTTGTCCACCACGAATCTCACTTGGCCAGACCAGGGATCAAACCCGGGCCGCCGCGGTGGGAAGCCAGCAACTAACCACTTGAGCTATGGCGTGGCCCCAAGTCAAGGTTAGTACTGAGGGCCAAATATTGTCTGCACAAACTGTTGTTTCACGAATAGTAAAATTACATCACCCCAGATTAACTATACTTGTATCCTTTCTGTGTTTGGTTGTATTGAAGTTCACATTGGTTAAATATCTGTGACAATAATAATTTGACGTCTCAAGTAATAAAGTTCAACCACATATTTGAAGTATGTCTGAGGAATCAGAATAAATCTCAATATTTTGAAGTTGGAACTGAAGTTATAAGTTTGAACTTAAATACATAGGCGCCTAGAAACTTTAAAGAGTCAGCATACATCTCTGAAGATTTTACACTCTCTGTTTCTGTGAATGGTGCGTTCTGTAGTACATAACATATTTATCTGAATGTTCAGACTTCGGGTAAATTAAATTTGAATAAAACCTCTGATGTCAGATTGACCCTGTCATTTTAATACTTTCTGTACACTTGCCAGTTACCAGGTTCTACAAATTTTAAACTAACTAGAAAGTACAGTTCATGTTAAGTCATTTATGGCAGTTGCAAATAGAAACTTTATGACTTACAGCACAGTGAATTACTTGACATACAAGATGGTTCAAATATGACCAGGACTGATTTTTTTTTAAAAACCATAATTGCCAAACACTTACTTGCACATGTCAGTCTTGAACGTACTCTGCTCTGGAGTCAACACATTGTTTCCAACATTCTGGAAGCAACCTGATGCCCTTTTCATAAAAGGATTGTGGTTGATAGCGTATCCACTCCCGAACAGTCTGGATGACGGCGTCATCGTCCACAAACCGCATGCCTTGCAAGTCTGTTTGAGCCTTCCGAACAGGGAGACATCACTTGGGGTCAATTCGGGACTACAGCGGATGTGTCAGAAGGTTCCATTTCAATTTCCGGAGGGTTTCATTGTTATTTTAGCCTTATGGGAGCATGCATTGTCTTGAAGGAAGGCTACCCGCTTTCCACCTGTCTTCTGCTTGGATTGGATCTTTTCCTTTACTTCTGTTGCCAGGAGGTCTGAGTAATAAGCTGCATTGACTGTTTTGGCATCTGTCAGAAAGTCTACATGGATAACCCCCTGCCAGTCCCAGAAGAATGTTGACATCACTTTTCCTGCTGAATGGCTCCTCATGGGTTTGGGAGAACTGGTATGCCGCCACTTGCGTGGTGACTGCTGGGACTCGGGAATGAAGTAGTGCACCCACATTTCATCGGTGGTCACTATAGACTTAAAAAATGCAATACCTTTGTCTTCAGACTGCTGTAGGAGATGACTGGCAGCTTGCACATGCACCATTTTGTTCACGTCTGTCAAAGTGTATGGTACCTTGCCATAGTGCAGGTGGTATTTCACAATGTCTTCTACACTACCAACATTGATGGACAGCATTGCTCCAAGTTCCTTGATTGTGATGCACCTATTCTCATGAATAAGTGTGTCTGCATGATCAATGTTTGACTCGGTGACAGATGTTCACGGCCGACAATGATGCAGTTCATTCTCCACATGCTCTTTGCCCTCTCTGAAGCACTTACACCACTCAAACACATGGGTCTGTGAGACAGACACTTCCCCATACTGTTGTTGGAGTCTGTGGTGAATTTCAGCGGACGGAACATTTTCTCCAAGGAGGAATTTGATCACAGTGCGTTATTCCATGCTCCGCGGTACCTGCTGTTCACTCATTATTCTAGCAACTCCCAGACAGACTGAATAGGTTCTAACCCGAACAGGAGGGAGGGTGGAGGTTGTGGCTTCACTCTCTCAAGGCCGCACAGCTGCTGTGCGGTGCGGCCTGTTTACACACATCAGTCCCTGTCATATTTGAACCACTTTGTATTTCCAGTAAACCTGTGTCAGACGTTCCATCAAACTGTGACTTCTCTGTCAAGTGAATAAAAGGGGTTGAGTGATGTCAGCTAGCAGTTTTGTATAAAAGGCAGGATGACATGATTTTCTACGCCTCTTGACTGCATAAAGTCAGTGAATGGGATCATCCTTAAAGTGCTTGTTCTGTGCTGTAGTTTCATGGGTGTCATAAGGGGGCTTGTGATCTCAGTTATTTGGAGTCTTGTGTCTGGGTTCAGATCTGAAAGATCTTGGAAACGATTATAGCCACCTGTTGGTTAAAAACCTCCAGGCATTATTTATAAAAGAAAAAATACAAGTATTTTGTATTTAAATTAGTAAACTTTGTATATCATTTCCTTTTGCTTTGAAAATGTTGGGCGATAACAAAATTTTCAGTACACTCATCCACTGCTAATTGATGATTCAGTTCTTTGACGATCACAACTGCACACTCCCATTGGCGATGTTTACAAGCTCAGTTATGTCAGCCAGGCATTCAGATAGTGTGGTAAGTAAAAAGTAAGTAAAGGTGTCCCTGTAACAGGCTGTAGAGGCCCATAGGGTTGTGAGATATTGAGGTTCCCACATTTTCTAGACAGTCAGCACCTAAATGGTGGTGTTGTCAGCCTTTTGTGCCAGGTGCCCTTTACCCCCAAGAGTATTCCCGGTACTCATTTCTGTTAGAGGCCGAGTGGACCCCATGGCCATTGTGCAGCTGGAAGGATTAGGTCAATTGAAAAAATCCAATGAGATCGAGATTCGATCCCACGACCTTCAGGCTTGTAACATAGTGCCTCATCAGATAGTGTGGTAGTGTAGTCTTATCAATATTCACACTGTTCATCACATTTTACAACTTTCTGACTGAAATTAGTGAAATTATGGGGCTGATAAAGAAGAGCAAAGTGCATGTTAGAATTGGGTTCATTCATCGAGAAATTGCCAACTAGCAATGTGTCATAGAATCAGTTAATATTGAACAATGGGGAATGACTGAATAAGTTTGAAATTCAAATACAGACATACTGGAATCATCTGTTTTGCTTAGGAGGAAGGAAAACTTCTTCCTTTAGTGTACAGCAAAATTTACTTTGTATCGCAGTTCAGTTATATGGTGTATCAAATTTGAAGCACATCAGTGTAGGAACATAAGCAAGATAAAGTACAGATAGCAAAATCGGTTTGGTGTCTGGGAACAATTTCATGCTATGGCAGAAAGAAAGAAACAAAAACGTAATACTGTGGTTCTGGTTCAACTGTCAAAATGTGGCAGCCTATAATGTTATAGTTTTTGTTCTGTATTTGTTTAAATCTAGGAAAGATGGCTAATTTTTTGTGTGGGGCTTTCTGTTTGTTCAGTACCAGTATTATCAGGAGAGAGATGTTAAGATTTCATTAAACATTTGGAAACTGCATGGTTAAACTTGAGGGGAAGTTGTTAGTATTTGAAATAGCAAAGAAACAAAAAACAAACTCCGTGGTTTTAGTCCGCAAGCGAACTATACCGACCGAGTGACGACCGCTTGTCGCCGAAGTTAGTGCCAGCTTTAGTGGATAGAGGGTGTCACGTGGTCAGCGCAACGAATCCCCACGGCTGTTAATTTCGGTTTTCTAGACTGGAGCCGCTCTTTCCTTGAAATATCTCCTCAGTTATCACAAGGCTGAGTGGACCACATTCCAGACCCACTACTTCTCAGAAATAATCTGGTAGCACCGGGAATCGAACCCAGACCTCTAGCCAGGAACTCTGGCCGCTAGACCACAGAAGTGGTCTATTTGAAATAGCACTGCAGCTAAATGATTTTCAAGTGGTGCATGGAGTCTGCCAAGGTGCAGCATTGCTGCAGTTTGTTCTTGGGTTCCCACAGCTGTGGCAGTAGTAGACTGCGTGCAGCAGCAGCAGCCTAAGGTGAAGGGTACTGGCAATATGTGCCTTATATATCTTAGAATTAATTCAATCTGCTTAGAATGTGGTCCATAGTCCCCATAACACTCCAAGTGCACCTAATACAACTTCTAAATTGTTTGCCAATAAGAAATAGTTCTCATAAGTGGAAACACATTAACAAGTTCCTTTTTATAATGTGACATTAAACTTTGCCAGAAGTGAGTTTTCAGATTGTCTTTTTGACAGGGACTATTCCTTGTAACATTGTGTTTTTTTGTTTAGGGTGAAGGGAGATATGGACCAAGGCTGTGGAAGGCACAACTCATCACATGTTCCCGAGTTAGTATTTCTAAAGTTTCTTCGTGTCAAGGAAAAGCAATTAAGATGCTACCTACGGCATTTTATTGGACTACATTGAACAGTTGTAGGGGACTGCAAGGATTCTGTAACTTGTGAGACTTCTTGGAGTTGAGTTAAAACTGGCTCAAACCAAGATGCTCTCACAGTAAAGCAGTGTTTGTTTGCACGTCACTTCCTATGCTGTCTAGTCTGCAGCCATTCTCTTATTACCCTTGCTGTTAGGAAAGTGATTTGACCCCTCCATTATAAGGATCATGTTTTTTGTGTGATACTGCTTTTCTTGGGTGTGCCATCCATCTTCACTTTCCAAAATGATAGAGTTACTCACTTTTGGCATTGTATAATGTTGCATTGTTTGAAAAAGACCACTAGTGAAAGTTGTTACTGAATTTTGGTGCAGTTGCTTGATAGTTTGAACTTACATAATTCTTTTTTCCTTAGGAAGCTGTTTGTTGGAGGTTTAAGCTGGGAGACCACTCAAGGTTAGTAATGTTCTTGCTGGTTATTATTTTACTCATTATCTCTTTTTGAAGATAGCAGTACTGAGTGCTGTAAAATTTAATGGTTTCATAACCAACTCAGTTAATCGTATTCACAGATGGAGAATCTCAAAAGACCAGTAGGAGACCTCAGACTCTGGAAAAGATGGAATTGTTGGAAAATAATAGATGTAATTTAACCTCAAAATTTGTGCAAATTTATGAATTAGAGGTCTTAACATTTACTGTAAATGGAGGATATAACAGCAGTTTCACAACATAAGGGGAGGCTTTGTTTCCTTCCACGAATCTGACAGAGTGATGGCTTTTATTTTGAGGTCGTCATACCAGGCGATGAAGTTCCTAATGGTTGATGTATTATCTGTACTACTCTACTACTACTATATTATGTGTGTTTTAGAACATTATACTTCATCTGTTCGTTATGCAGTGCATTCACTTTTGTGACCAAACATGAACTACTTTGTTCTTTATTTTGTTTATGCAATGAAATATTTGGCATAGGGAGGATATTTAATGATTGTTGTTAGCTTTGTGCTGTGTGTAATTACTATGGATTATCACGTTTCCTGCTTGGCCAGTATGAGACTAGCTAATACATTGCAGAGTGAAAATTGTTAAATCTCTTCCTGTTATCTACCTTACATCTCTATGGATTATGTCTGCAGCCTTAATAGCGCAACAAACACCAACTTTTACAATGTAGAGTGTAACATTGTGTACAAGGTATGAGTTTCCTTTGCTCCATTTTCAGTTTTTTTTTTGTTACATATCCATTTAAATAAAACTTTAAGTAAATTGTCAGCTAAGGAACAAGGGCACCGAAATTAACTGACAAAATAGCAGTTACAGAAATTACTGAATCACATGGCTTCAAAGGGCACACAACTACAGTACTTAAAATAATCTTGTTACCTTTGAAGTCTCTTGATATTCTCATTTCTTGTGCAGTTCACTGCATAGGCTAGACGAATATTCCAGCTGAATTCGATATTGTGTAGCGTTTCTTGTATTAGTACTGGATATTGACTTTCTGCATGCTGTCAGCACCCCTGTACTGTATTGACAAGATTGTGAGTAGTGTTTTTATGAGGAACTTGAACCCTAGGGTACATTCTTCCCAGTCTTTTCTGACGCTTCCTGACGGACAACACATATCACGTGATATTCATGCAGAATACATTTTAGTGTATAGACTTACCCATGTCCAACACAAGGTATCTTGTGAGAACCACAGCAAAATAATTTCAGCTGTGGCCCCACAAACTGATACTTGTGCACACTACAGCCGCATGGTCCAGTAATTTTTGTCAGCTGGTTTCTTCAGCAAATTCAGTGATGATCTGCATTGAGAACTAACGTTCTGCTCCTTTAGGTTTTATCTGAATGGACACACGAAAACAGAATGATGACAAATGGAGCACAAAAAATCTACACCTTGTACATCATGTAGAAGTTAGTGTTTGGTTTGCCCTGCTCTCTGTATTTTGTACAGATGCAATTATGTAATTATGAAGGTATGTTAAGCATATGCTGTAAGTGAACGAGAAATCCTCAGGCTTTTACATGAACTGAAGCACTTGGCATTGCTCGTGACGGCTGGTAGAGATATTCATGAAATCCATACAATACAGTAAACCATCATAGCAGTAACAACATTGGCTTTAGGGCCTAGGCCTGCGACATAGGTGGCCACAGAGGAAAGTTGGCAAACCCCACAGTGACTGTGCTTCATGGAAAGGCTGGTTCACGGTACAGTTGCCAGATATCCCCCCCCCCCTACTTTATTACATGAACAGAACGTGGAACAATGGTAGTTCATGTTTTATCATAACAGTAGACCCACTGAATAATGAATGATTTGTCTAACATGATATTCAGCTATATAGAACTCTGTTTTATAGAGTAGGATTTATTATATGAGTCATCCACTTCATTTTATTTTAACAATGGAACTGTCTTATAAGACTTATCTCATAAATGTTTATGTATATATAAATGCAAATGCAGAGTATGTGTAATTCATTTTGCTGTATGTGATTATGCTTCTGGTTCCAGAGAATCTGCAGCGGTATTTCTCCCGTTATGGTGAAGTGATTGACTGTGTTGTTATGAAAAATAGTGAATCAGGACGATCACGAGGTTTTGGTTTTGTCACATTCTCTGACCCAGCCAATGTTTCATTGGTGTTACAAAATGGACCACATCAGTTGGATGGGCGAACGGTAAACAATAGATTCTTTACTTCCCATTAACGTGATCAGCATCTTTTTAAAAAATTCAGGAGTGATTTAAGAGGATTGGATATTTTCCTGTATGTATAAATGACCTGGTGGTGTGCTACATATAATTTACTTTTGCATATTCCTTTAAATTGTAGTTAATTATGTATTATGGTTGTGTGCTTCTGATTAATATTCATGATCTTCTGGTGAAAATTTATCAAGAAGTCTGATCTTATGCTTCGTTACATTAGAAGAGATAATTGAAAATTATAGTTTTTGTTTTCTTGGAATTACGCTGTAAATGGCATAAGAGTATGATATTTTATTCGACTATAAGATGCCCTCCGCAGTGGACAGTATGTAGGAAAGGAAGTTCCAATTATTTCCTAGTCATAATTCTTAGGTCAGATTCTCTGCACAAACATAACTTTTCTGTTACAGTCTCCTTTCATCACAGAGTATTTGTTTGCAGAATTTTTTCTCATGTTTTTATTCTCATTGGATTGAAATTTACTTCCATAACTTAACTGGTGCCATATCTTGTGCATGTGGTCTAATGCTTAATACGTTCCTCTCTCTCTTGGTGCCAAGATTGATCCAAAGCCATGCAATCCACGAAGTTTACAGAAGCCAAAGCGCAGCAACAGCTACCCTAAAGTATTTCTGGGTGGACTTCCATCCAACATTACAGAGACAGACCTTCGGACATATTTTACACGATTTGGAAAAGTAATGGAGGTTGTCATAATGTATGACCAGGAAAAGAAGAAGTCACGAGGTGAGTGGGGAGAATGCATATAATCATCTACCAGAACAGTGGTTCGCATTATCATTCATCACATATTTGCTTATATCTTTACGATAATCAGAAAATAAAGAAAGGTTACTAAGCCATTTTGTGTAAATGGTTCATATGGAGTTAGTGTATTTGGTAATGTAATTAGTCATGGAACAAAGTGAGGTTAGTTCTTTCCAGCGGTATTGACGCAATTGGTAAAGTGACTAGTCATGGAACAAAGTGGCGTCAGTTCTTGCCAGCAGTATTGACAGAGCTACATCACCACATTCAGAATGGTTCTGGTTCCTGTTCTGTCTCCTGTCCAGTTGGTACACAGTCTAAGAACTTTTACTTCATGCCTCCACTCACACATCTGATAAGTGTTCTTAAACACAAATAGTTGTGATTGGAATGTATAAATTGAATTTCCCTCTCTCTGCAGATGACCTTTCAGAGGTGGAATATTCTTGTAATATATGCTTGGATCAGATGTAGTGTCTTTGTTCCACTCATGTGTGCCATGAAGGTGGAAATTTAAGAAGAAGTTACTCATTTTACAAGAAAGTCTGCTGTAGTGAGTGATTATCTGTTTTATGGATAGGGGGTTTAAAAGGAGATATATTTGAAAAGTAATGAATGATTGTGCGGACTGCTGTTGTTAATCACGTTTTTTTAATTAGCACCAGTACTGGAAGGGCAAACTGGTATTGTTTGCAAATGCTACAGTTATGGGAAATAGATGTTGGGGTCATGATGAGTTTGAGATGCAGTTGTAGAATTGTTTTGAGGTGATACAATACAGCAGTTTCAGTAATTTTGACAGGGCTTACCAAGTAGTAACGTTTATTGCATTTCTTAGTATTTTGATATGGATTTTGGTTTATCTTAAGCTTTTGTTCATTGAATGAATACACTTATCAGTGAATACTTATTAAATGTTACCATTCTTTCTCATCTTACTTCATAAACGTGTCTAACTATGCAGTATTTGCTGTATTTGAAAATAGTAAACGTGAGATGTAAGTTGTATTGGTTAATGTACACAAATGCTAAAATCAGTGTCATGTTTTCATCATGACTAAAAACATTGAAATATTTGGTTCTGTTGGCTGAAGCATGGTAGGCTAATATGTAGCATGAATTTCATTCCAAACCATTAAAAAACATAATTTCAGAACCTTTGCATTTATTTAAAGTCTTGGTTTCTCTTATAAACTTGTTTTATTTTATTCCTTGCCAGTGCATCAGAATTATGGATAGGAGATTGATTTCCCTAAAATTGCTTGTCTGATAGGTGGGAGATTTAATTAATATGGTCTGAAGCTTCCTCCTTGACTGCAATGAAATTTTTGCAGGCAGTTAGCTGTATGAAGATGGGGACAGTATCCACCAGTTTGGAGAATTTCTGTCTCCGTCAGTAGTTTATGTGTTGGGTGATACAGCCATATATTATATCCATACCTAAAGAGTATATTATCAGAGCCCCAGTGTTGTCCCAATGTGGACTCCTGGGGAAACACGCTATTGGTGGTATCCTGCCCAAATGACCTTCGCTTGGTCATATCACTGGGCTCTGACATACCTTCTGGGCATTAATATGATGTGTGGTTCATCACATCAACCCCTTGTGATGGAGAAAGTGAGTCATCACAATGTATAATACTAACTCCACTTTCACAAGGCAGATCACTCAGGAAGATTCAGTTATGTTAGCACTGATCAGTTTTGTAGTATAGCAGTAGATATGATTCATGTATTCCTCAGCTTCATACTGACTGTATAGTAAATGTTCAAATGTGGTTTGTTTTGATCTTATAAAATTCCATGTCCCAGTGTTCTTGGTTCCTTAAGTAGATGTTATTTTGTCCAAGGAATATTTAAATTGGAGCTGATGGCATACTGTATCTATGTTTCTGATTTATTGTAGTTTAAAAGCTATCCAAAATGTCTAGCAGGTAACATTGCGCCCTTTTTGTGTTGTTTTTCAATCAGAATAGTGTATTATATGGAAGAAGTTAATGTAAAAATTAAAACAATTTTAAAATTGAGCAGCTGCTGTATCTTGAACCATCATGAAGAAAATTACAACTGTGTTGACAGACACGCTTGTGTTAGTGGTATCTTTGGCAAGTTGAACTGCAACTCTCTCTCTCATGCTGTTTGAAATCAGTTGAAGAAAGACATTGAAATACTTTTTAAAACACTTTGTACTAACAACTGCAGTTGTGTATTTTGGCATTGAGTATGTAGAAATTAACATCAGAAATAGTTCTCTTTATCATTTCTGAAACAATCCAAGTTGATATGTGAAATTAATTTGTCTGGTGTAACTTCATGTTACTTGTGTGTTTCATCATAATTAACACCAGTCCATTGAAAATTATGCATTAATTAAAAGATGTGAGGTCCTGATGATAGTGAATGTTAAGATTACAGTTGTCTAGGATGACACCATGCACTCTGGTAGATACCATTATAGGAATCTGTTACCTCTGTCATCAGGGTAGAAATAATTGACCTGTACCTTGAAGATGAAGGCAGCAGATCTTCCAGAACTTTGGTAATTATATGCCAGATTACATGTTATCAAATCTAAGAAGACCAAATCTTAATTAAAATATGTTGGTAAGGACATTGCAGTGTAATCTTGCATGTGCAAGTTACAACAGACTTGTTTGTTTTATTATGTAGTGAAATGTTTCTGAAAGCGGAGTACGTATAACTAATAAATCCTGTAGGGTGATCGAAACAGTACAATTTGTAGCAATTAAGGGAATTGATTTTGGTTTTGAAGTGTTTTAAAGTGTAAATTAGTGATTTGTCATACAATATTGAATTGGTTATACATAAATTTGGATTACATTTAAAGAGATTATGGTTAAATTTTTCAAATAGCATATTGTGTAGCTCACTTTATGTAAGAGGTTAATATTGTATGACATTTTAGGTAGAGTAAGGTCTTATAAACATATTTTATTAAGTATTCTGTGAAAGGAT
This sequence comes from Cryptotermes secundus, assembly GCF_002891405.2. Taxonomy (NCBI): domain Eukaryota; kingdom Metazoa; phylum Arthropoda; class Insecta; order Blattodea; family Kalotermitidae; genus Cryptotermes; species Cryptotermes secundus. The sequence continues at coordinate 1,041,599 of NW_019737091.1, read as the reverse complement.
ATGCTTGGAATATTCCTTGTCTGAGTACTATCAGCTAGTGTGGTACAGTGCCCCCATGCTGTTATCATATGGCATGTGGTTCAGTTCTGGAAGACCACTTGATAGGTGCTCAGGCAAAGATCTGATCTGTTGCATTTATTTCAAAATATCCAAGTGTATATGGGTGTAATTCTCTGTTTTACGTGTTTGTTTTGTCTTTCATTAGGTACGTCTCACAGTATTTAATGTAATATAATGTTTCATGCTTTGGGGTGTTCACTGCTGCCAAATTAGTGCACTAAAATTCCTTGGATGTTAAAACAAAAGTGATAGCTAGACATTAACCTGTCCAAAATTCACACAAATCCTTCCCTTGCTCCCTTTAATTGAACTGCATTCTAAGAGTAACATCTAATAATAGCTATGCTAGTTGTAATAAAATTAAGTACTAGCCTATATTATATTACTGATAAGATGTACTGAAACTAGCACAGTGATAATTGGTTCATTAAGTTAAATCATGTTACAGTTAGGTTATTTTAGAATAGGTAATTTTAAGATGTATAAAACATAGGCTAGTTTGAAGAATTCTTCCTGTTTTAGGCCCTCTTCTTTCTACTGTATTTAGTGCAATAGCATAATTTTGACCTGTCACCTAAATTTGGAAGTGCAATTAGTTCATAGGATAATTGAGTTGATTGGCGGCCACATGTATTTGGCAACCGAAAATTAGCTGATATATGACTACAGCAGTAACAAACTGGCAGGCAGCAGTGTTTTAACCCAGCATTATGAAACTAAAGTTTTAAGAAGTTTCTTTGATTGCTTGCTGTGACACAATAGGATTTGGATTTTTGTCCTTCGAGGACGATGAAGCAGTGGATCGATGTGTAGCGGAGCATTTCATCAACCTGAATGGCAAACAGGTATAACTTTTTGGTGCCGTCCTTCTTAAATACAGAGTATAGTGAGGCAGGTTACCCAGGATGGGACTATGTAAGGACTCAGTTTTGACATTACTACTCATGGCAAGATGATTAGCAAATAAACCTGATAGGTGGTTGATCTGTGAAATACATTAAAAGACTTGAGTTTTAGAAATATTTCAGTTGTCTTAGTTTGAGGCTTGTCCAACCATTTTAGATGTTCATAGTACATTTACTAGCTTTCAGTTCAGATTTGTTGCACTGTATCCCTCCCATGCATGATGACGGGTCATTTCCATATGTAAATACAGATGGTCCCAGGAAGAAGTGGTCAAACCCTGGAGATTGTAATCAAGTGATTTTGAATGAAAAATATTATATATCAACATGGATCTCATTCATGATATGGAAATTCAGAGTTAAATAAGACTAGTAATTGGCAGAAAGGTTTATTGTACAGCTGTTGTCACATAGTTCTGCAGTAATAAACTTTTAAACTAGTAATCTGGGTTACTGTAACTTACATTAATATGGAGTTACAGATTTGCAGATGTATAAAGTAAAGCTTCTGTCTCTGCATGGCAGTGAGTGAGTTTTGGTATTAAGGGGTGTGCTCATACTGGGATGATCACATCAGTGGTGGGAAGAGCAGGTAATAGTATTAGTGGATGATTTAATTGTGTTAGGCATGGAGACTTGAGTTTTGTGCCAAGCACTGTCCTTCCTTGAAGAGCACTGTAAATATTGTTCTGATTCCCTTGAAAGGTCCACTGATAATACATTAAGGTGAAGAATATGTTGGAAGTGAAGGTGAACAGTTTGAACATTTATTTTTAGATGAAACTGAGATATGAATGAAAGCCTTCTGTTGTCAATGGAATGTACAGTTTTTTTTTAATTCGCTTAGTGGGGGGTGGAGTCTAACTGGGTCCACTCGGGACGGCAGCCATTGATTGGCCAGTTGTAGCCTGCCCCGGGTGATTATGATGATGTAGATTCTGGTGGAATGAAGATTGGCAGGGGAAACCGAAGTACTCAGAGAAAACCCGCCCCATCGCCACTTTGTCCACCAGAAATCCTACGTGACCAGATCCGGGATCGAACCCGGGCTGCCGCAGTGGGAAGCCAGCGACTAACCGCTTGAGCTGTGGCGCAGCCTGAATGTACAGTTTATTACAAGTTACTGATTGAACATTTATTGTTACTGTTAACTTCAAATACCCATAATTATAAACCCGTCATGAATGAGACACATGCTGGTGCAATATTCTCTACTCAGAATCACATGATTAATAACCTGAAGTTAGCTTCTTCCGCCTAGAATACCCTGTATGGGTACTTCTTATGTCATGTTGCCTGGGAGGTACACATTGGACTGGCCTGTGTTAGTGTGCGTAAAATTTGAACTTTGTTAGTCATGTTTGCAATGAGTTGTATTGTTTATGATGCGTGTGAGTAGACACATTACTGACTCCTGTCAGCTTACATTAATGGTCCCCCATCTCCTTGTTGGTTGGCTTAGCACATGTGGCTGCAATGCAGTTTCTTGAAATGTCTCTTATGGTATTGGTTTAAGTAAATCATAGCTCATAAATCTAATATGCATGAGAGCAGTATAAGAAATGTGGATTGCTAAGAAGTTTTTGTTATAAGTTGGGGTGAGCTGAACTACTTCCTGGCTAGCTTCAGCTGTTTTTGTTATTTAATGATCTTTCCCAGTATCAGGCCTACTTGGCATGTTGTATTATAAAATAGCAGCCCCTACATGCTGTAGCAGTGAGGACACATTTGGTGTAATAACATGTGAAATGTGATTAATATCTTCTGTTAAAATTTTTTTTTTAATATCTTGACAATTCAAAATATACATTAATATGAGATCTGTTGTAAGATTTGAGGCTTTCACGGCGGTGACTATGAAGAAAGCAGTCTTCTGGGATTTGGCACTGTGTATATGTGGTGTTAACCGACGTTTCGGAGGAACGTATCGCCTCCATGAGGCAGTTACCGGTTCTCACGGTCTCTTCGCTTGCAGATTTCTTATATTTTTTCTTCTACCCTGAAGATGGAGGCGATACGTTCCTCCGAAACGTCGGTTAACACCACATATACATGGTGCCAAATCCCAGAAGACTGCTTTCTTCATGAGATCTGTTGTTTGTAAATTCTTGAGTTGGAAGATTCCTTGCATTCATGTATTGCTTTAATTATGTTAGTAGTAGTTTTATGACCATACTAACAGCCTTATCTTTTGGTGGGAATAAGATTTGTTTTTAGGCAAGTAATTTCATTTCTCAGGTATTGGAGGAAAGTTTTCATCTCTTTCCCTTCACTGCCCTTGTGTATGCCTCAAAAATTCACTGTTGCTCAACCATTTATGGCCTAGCTTGCCACAATTGACTACAAACCATTCTGAAATGATATCACTGTTGACATTTTCCATTGGCTGTGGATTGTTGCATTGTGGTGGCTAAGTTTTTTGCTGAAATGTCTTATCCTCTTGAATACTGAGACTTGCTCTTCGCTGTGCAAAACAAATATTTTCCAATTCATGTGTAATAATTGGCTTTACTAAATTCTGTGTCTTTAACTGAATAAATAGTGTAACACCTTATTAAAAATGCCTTGATTTTTTTTCTCATCACTGTTTTGGGTGAAGGTTTTCTCTGTTCAGCTTTTCTGTTGTACTGATATCCTTGATCTCTAGGCTGATTTAAATCAATCAGTCATAAGTCACACATACTTCACCGTTGTCTGATTTTTTAACATTTTCTTTTGGATATGACAGTGTAGTGTCCAACACTGGCATGGCCTTTTGTGGCAAATGTCTTTATTTTAAATGCTTGTTCACCTGTGTCAAATATGGTCAACAGTTTTAAAAAATGGAATGATCCATTGAGGCTTCCTTTTTATTGGAGCAAGAGACTTGGAATTTTCTGTTTTTTTTTTTTTTTTGTGAAGTAATGTGTTTTCTGAACGTTGCCATTAAACAAAGCTTAACTTTCTGAGGTAATGTTGACAAAACATAGCACAGTAATTCTTTTCTTACTTGATTTGTGGTTAAGTGCGCTTAGTTCTGTTTGGAAGCATACAGCCTTTCTTGGAAAACACTTCCCTAACAGTTGTGTTTCATCGCTCATATAATATCTTTCCGTGGATTGAGTTGGAATTAAAATTCATTTTCGAATATCAGTGGTTCGAAGAGAAATTGTGTATGTTTGGTACATACTGTGCCAGTTCATTCTACTCTTTCCCAGCTCAACCGTTCCAACATTGCTATGCCTAGTATTCATACATAGAAAGCTCCATGGTTTCTTCTTTTGATAAAAGACTTGTTGCATCTGAATTGTTTTCATGGTGAATTATTTTTGCATTGTTTCTAAAGTTAAAACAGGTGTTTTTGTTACGCTGTAGTTAACGTTTTATGCTGTCTTCAAGTTCTTTAATTAGATCCTGGTATCTGTTGTATTGTTGACACTACATGCTTACATTTTGGGTTCTTTTGGTAAAGCACTTGTTGAATTTGAAGAGATTGCATGGTTAATTATTTTTGCATTTATTGTTTCTAAAGGTAAAATCAGGTTTTTTACCCACTCTGTAACAGACATATTTTACGTAGCTACCTTCAAATTCTATGCTTAGATGTCGTTTCTTCTGTATTGTTGATGCAGCATGCTTACATTTTTTAAGACTCCTTGGCAGCTGCTTTAAGTAACCATTTGCTAAGCTGAATGGAACTTCATTGCCTTTGGAGAGGGACAGGGTGGCTGGAATTTTTAAAAAAAATGGGTGCTGTGAAAGAGTATGCTTGTAAGCAGGACAAAAGGTGTGCAGATAAAGGATGAGTTTTCTGTTCGCTTAATTATGCTCCACACCATGAAGGTATGTGGGGAGTAGAGGTATGCATCACTTATTCCTTAAAAACCCATAATTCTGACTATGTAAACTTTGACTACAATCATTCCTGTAAGGTGACACAATAATGAACAGTTAACTAAACCAGTTGGATAGTGCAGTAGGTATAGTGACTGGTCATGGGTTGGACAGCCCAGGGGTTGGAGTTTGAGTCCTGGTAGGGTCAAGAATTTTCGCCGTGTCGCCCAGACTGGCTCTGTGGTCCACCCAACCTCCTATCCAATGGGTACCAGGGGCTCTTTCCTTTGGGGGGGGGTAAAGCGGCAAGGGCGTGAAGCTGACCACTCACTTCCATCTAGTGCTGAGATCAAGAAAATGTGGATCTATACATCCACTCCCCCATACACCTTCATGGCTTAGTGCTTAATTAGTTAAGCACAGGGACAACTTTACCTTCTAACTAAACCAGTATCTGGTTAATCCAGAAAGCAGATCTGTCATCCAATAATTGATATCATACTATAATTTAAATGAAGTGGGTTTAGACCCCCTCACATGCCCTTCATGTGTTGGAATATGGCAGATTTTCAGATTTATTTAAATTTTTAAAATTTATCCTTCAGAATTGATGGAACAGTATTCCTTGAATGTCGTGACAGACTCTACACTGAGGACCTGGAAGGGCTGTAGGTTGTTTTATGATCATTAACAGAGTGCTATGAATCCTGTCCATTTTATTTTTAGTCAGAGTTAACCAGTGTTTTTTATATTGGTATCAGTACTAACACATAGCTTATTTATTAGTAATTGAGCATTCTCAATATTTTCTCCTTCAGGAATTTGTATATGTGTAAAAAAAAGAATACCATTGACCTGCAGTAATCTTTCTATCCATTGGTATCAAGGAAGATTGTTACAATTGCTGTGGCCAATTGGAAAGTTTAGGTTGACAGTTGAAGGAGTAACATTTTCCCTTTTTCCTGGTCAGAGGGTTGGAAGAGGTAAAGTAATACAGCCTACCTAGGCAATGAAAATGTATTTGATTGCAGGTTAGGAACTGAAGTTTCCACTTGGGTAGGCAGCATTTGAATATGCTTTGAATTAAACTATGTTTTCAAGGCTCACTGTTTAAACATAAGCAGTTGTCTCGTTTTCTTGGTCTCCATAATTCTTTACTGTCTCTGCATATTTAATATGTTAAATGTAATGTAAGCTATGAATTTTATACTCAGGAAATTGAGGTGTTACTTACATATTGGCCAGCATGTTAGATTATAAGTGGGCATTTCTGATTGAAATAAAAATTACTAGAAACTGATTGTATTTGATGCCCATGTGTGGCAAAAGGTTCTTGAATCTTTTGGATTTGGGGGTCCATTGTGTAGCATAGCGGTTATTGCTATGCCATTGTGCTTCTGGATGTACAGGAAGGCCATGAAACTTGAATAATATTTATATGAAATTAAATTAAAATTACTCTGTGTCTTATAGTCTAGTCCTATGTTGTAGGAAAGTTTCTTGGACATCCAGTGCATCTCAGACTTCTCAATGCCTAAACCTTAAAATATTGTTTATTATTTGGTTCCATCAACATAATGTATGTGTAGATATAGTATATGTTACACAATTAAAACACGTTTCAGCCTTCTGGCCATCATCAGGTGACCTTTGCACCTTTTAACTTACTGCTCTTTTCCCTACGCTGACCAGTGTTTACATATGGGTGTATTTTGTGTGTCAGTTGTTTACTTATTAGTGCAGTGCCCTCATAGTCATCTTAGTTGTATTGTTAAATTACTAAAATATTTAAACGTCAGATATGGTTGTTGTGTTGACGGAATCAAGTAATAAATTAACACACACACAGTGTGATGGTAAGGTACGATATTTCTGACTGAAATCTTGTTGTATGTAAGTTGGGTTCCCAAACAGTTTTGATTGGTTTTAAATTTATTAATTTATAAAGATTTGTCTGGTGTAGGTTTTCCTATGCAAATTTTTTGGCAAATAATATTAACTGTAGGTAGTTTTGTATTTTTAGGTTAAGTTTTATGGTAATTGTGTTCTGGAAGCTGATTCAGAAGTGGGTGCAGAGGCTGATAGTTTTAAGTTGAGGAATATGGAGTGAACGTTAAAAGGTTTCACATAATTTCAGACAGTAGCACCACATCAGTGCATAAGATTTAAAAATCTAGAATCCACATGGAAAACATAACAGTGCATTAAACAGAAACATATTTTTACATTTTCTTTCCTGTTACGGTTAAAGAGAAGTTTTGGAATCTGGCTGTGCTTCGATTAGCAAGGGAAGTATGAAATCTACTCTGTTGGGTCCATTAGTTGGAGTTAGTGTTTTATATATGTAATGGATCCATCAGAATATGTTTTTTGTTTCTTTTTCCTGGTGTAAGCAGAGCCAGCTTCCAAATTGTTGTGTTCTCTTAACCGAAAGAGACAATGGTAAGTGTTAAGAATATGTATCAGTTTAATAATGCACCTTCACCACAAACCTTATCATAAGTAGTGCATTTTTTACGTCCCATTTTAAAATTGTTCCAGAATAATACGGCTAGAATCTTTTGAGATTTGTTAGCTAGGAATCATTTTCACTGGAAACATTGCTGTCTTGTGGTGCAACCCGTTTTCCTGTGGTTTAGTGGCATTAAACTAATTGCTGTGTGGTTGTCACACAGGTTGAAATTAAGAAGGCTGAACCACGTGATTCAGGCAAGATGGGGGATGGACCTCCTGGCCAGTGGGGACCCCCACAAGGTGGACCTCCAATGGGCATGGGTGGGGTGAGTATTAGAATAGTCATGATGTATGTGTTAGCAGCATGAAGTCCAGTTTAGTCCCACAGGGTACTTCCAGTTAACATTTTCTGCCAACACAGTTAACCCATCTAGGCTCAAAGCTTGAGTTCATAAAATTTCAATGTGTGATTAGCCTGTTATAACTCACAGTTAATATCGGACATTCATTTGAAACATTTTTTGTTCTTGTGTTGAAGTTTGTTTTTCCTGTGAACCTGTATGTCACCTTGCTATTAGTAGCAAGAGGTAAACATTTGTTTTGTATGGAAAATGTGAATAAGGAAGCATTTTACTACTGGTATCTTTTCTCTTGGACATAAAGTTAGTTGTTACAATTCTTGTGAACATGCTTTTAGTGATCTTGTTGCAGCTTTATTTTTATTAAATAGGCAGGTGTAAATAGATGTTTTTGTTCCCTTTGTTTTTTCTGATTCAAGATTTAGAAGGTATGTCTCCTCACATTATATATATATATATATATTAGTGTGTTGCTTGTTCCCCATTAATGGAAGAACAGTTTGGATTTACTAAATTCCTCTTCCTTATGGATGATGATGCATAATGTGATGAATATAGGAGCAGTCCATTTTAATGCATTCAGATGTTTCTAAAACAGATTCTTGTCTTGAAATATTGTGTGTAGGTATTTAGTTTGTCATATGTGTTTGCCTGTGGCATGTGTTTCAGAACATTTCTGAGCCTTTTTTCAGTTGACATGCCCCCTTTTCTAAGAATGAGGCTTCATGTACCCCTTTTCAGTAGTTACTTTATTTTTTATCTCGAACTCTGTTATCGTCTATTATAAATACAGGGTGTGGTGCAGAAACTTCCTTTTTGTGAAGATGCATTGTGAAGGGTGGGGAGGTCGCAGAAAAGTGGGGATAGGCTTGGCGAACGCAGCAGTCGCGGAAGTTTCTGTCTAATACCCCTCAGTAGGAAACATGAGGTGGACAAGTGAGCAGCGTGTGTTTGCTGTCGAAGCCTATTTTTTTGAACAACCATTCCTACATGGCGGTGCAGCGTGCGTTCCGTACTCACTTTGGAATTAAGCCCAGAGGTCCAGTTCCAGACTGGAAATCTATTGTTTTGTGGGTAGAGAACTTTAGGAAAACCGGGAGTGTGGTGAAAAAATCATTGGGACGACAACGGACCGTTATGACACCAGAAAATGTGGAGGCAGTTCGACAGTTGATTTTGAGATCTCCAAGATGCTCCGCTCACAAACATGCAGTTGCCCTAGACATATCCAATCGTTCAATGTGCCGAATTGTTCACGAACATCTTAATTTCGATCCCTGTAAGATGATTGTTGTTCAAGAATTGTCACCACATGATTTCCAGAACCAAATAACGGCGTGCAAAACATTATTGGAAACTTTACCCCCTGACACACTTGTTTTCTTTAGTCATGAGGCACATTTTCACCTATCCGGATATATCAACAAGCAGAATATACACTATTGGAGTGGTAACAATCTCATTGAGCTCCATGAGAGGCCCACTTCACAGTGCTAAGGTGACAGTATGGTGTGCGTTGTCGAGAGTTGGCATTATTGGCCCTTATTTTTTTTTAAGAAGACAGTCATGCAGTTACTGTCAATTCACAGTGGTATGTGGACATGATTAAAAACTTTTTTGAACCAGTTCTTGAAGAAATGCATCTAGGAAATGTCTGGTTCCAACCACTCACCTCCAACTAGTGCTGAGGTCAACAAAATGTGGATCTATACATCCACTCCCCCATATATCTTCATGGTGTAGTGCTTGATTAGTTAAGCACAGGGACAACCTTACTTTACTAGAGTAATGCATTTATGCTGTGAGATCCTGAAGACTGCCTGTATGTTTATAGTATGGTGAAACCCCCAATTTAAGGTTTGTCTTGAGGATAAGCTTTTTGTACCTTAACTGGGGGTTTTGGAAAAGTGCCTTACATGACTGTTAAACTTAGTTAAATTAATACTAAGCCACTGAACACTGTTCATTTAATAAAGTAAGTTTTTTTTTTCCATTTCTCTGAATATGCGCCAACACTAACTTTCCCCTTCAAAAATTGAAGCTTTCTGTAGAATTATGTTATCTAATGACATCATAGCACAGAGCACTTCACACTTTCAGTTCATGGTACAGTTGGATACTTTTCCACCTCCAAAATAATTTTCAGCCCGACTTGTTAACTTCTTTCTGTGTAGTGCCATGGCCATTCATTACATCAAAGTCACATTTTGCATGCCATGTGTATGTTGGAACCACCCAAAAAATTGCCATCAGTGGTCAAACCAGATGCAAAATATGCAGAGGAATCAAAGTTTCATATGTAGAATGTGGGCAGGCCCTTAAATCAAGAAACTTGCACTCTGCATATGGAACTTTCCTGGTGCCGTAAAAATGTATGTAAAATGCAGGTTCCTTAAATTAGGGTTTTACAGGTGTTATCGAAATGTAATTATCCTTGAATTTATTTAAATTATTTTTGTTTTGTATTAGAGCAAGAGTGTAATTTCCATAATTGTTACAGGGTATGGGCATGGGCGGTCCTAATGGACAAATGGGTGGACCAATGGGTGGTCCCATGGGACCAATGGGGCCTCCTGGCAACATGATGCAAGGTTACCAAGGCTGGGGTACTCCACCCCAAACAACAGGTTACCCAGGTCTGTACATTCCTTTCCTGTACCTTTAATTTAGGAGTTCATATTTAATTGAAGTTATATGTATTTTACTGTAATCATGGTAGCAGTGTGTAAATAAAGCGAACAGTTTACACAATCAGTTGGTGCATAGGATAGCAGTCGCTCATTAGATTATGAATAAGGCTGCGTTATGTGATTTCAGGGCATTGGGGTCCTTCCCCCTCCAATCAGCCACCAGTTAATGGTATGTTAGGCTCATATTTAGCCTGTTTCCTTAGATGTCGGTTGCATTTTTTATGGCATAGAAAAGACAGGAAGTAGTGGCTTTTATGTGATTTAAAACATGGTAGGCATTAGAATAATGTACAGGTGAATGAATAGATATTCTCACAATAGATTGGTGTGTAGATGTTTTTAAACAAGAAATAATTCAGTGTGTTCGTTCATTTGCTTTTGTATTTCTTTAGTTGATAGAACATTTTTCAAGTGAAATGATTTATTAGAATGCCACACAGCTACAGGTTGCAAAGGCGTTAGAAATCTGAAGTTCACTTACTTTTTTAGGGTATGTTTTTATGTCACCATATTTGGAAGAAGTGGTGAGCAGGTAGAGCAGTAAAATAGTCCAGACCTTTTGATTCAGCATGGTTGCACAATTACATTTTGCATCTCCTGCAGTCATGTCAGACATTGACATTTCTTTGGTATTAATAAGGAGAACCATACCATATTTTCTTAACTACCTGAAGCAGTTTTGTAAATTCGATATGTGACTGAAAACTGGGACTTGTGGCTTATTTGTGATGAGACTGGCAGTGCCTCTTGTTCATAGTGTCTTCTTATCTTCATAAATTCCTTTTATCTAGTGCACGCATTGTGCATCACCAGTGTATAAGTGAATATAAATCTGTGGTTTGCTGTGCATGTGGTCTACTTAACATGAGTATTATAGCATATGTTTGTGATCTCCCTTGGTAAATGAAAAATTAAAAACAGTTTGAAGAGGCAGAATAAATCGGATATCACGTTGCTGTTAGAAAATATGATATTATTGAAAGTTGTTTGAGAGATTGAAGAAAGAAGAAAGGTCGATGCCACAGAAAAATGGTAGTCAGGGAGCTTGTCTTGGCCAGAAAATAAAATATTCTGAAATAAAAGAAATGCCTTGCAATTATATGTTTGAGAAATAACAGTTCATGCCTGTAGTAAATACATAAATGGGCTAGTTAAAGCCCTTAACAGTGGTGAAAGAACTTGGAATCTGAGGTTTCGAAGGGCACCCAAAAATACATGGTGAAATTTTTGCAAGAAACAATTTGTGTATTAGAAACTTACTTCCAGTGGTAGGATGTCACGCCCTGAAAAGTTTGAAGCTGTGGTTGAATTAACTGAACAATGCTTTGAAATTTGAAAATGCTGTGTTTTGAGTGTGGTCATACTTGACACTTCAGTAAATTTATATACATCTGTTTTCATTCTTTTAAAAGATGGGGTTTGCAGCTTAGTCAGAGTTTGGGGTAATCGAGGAAATATGGTAATAGATATTGAACTTTCTCATTTTGAAAGTAATAATTGTGAAAGAACAAAGACTGTGTTATGGCCATTTTAATTTATCATAATTCAGTGTTAGTAAGGGTGAAGGAACAAAGAGATTTAAACAATGTTGTGGCCATTCTAATTTATCAGAATTCAGTGTTAGTATATTTTGTTGATGGCACTTTACCTCAGGTCTCTCATTGCATGAAATGAAACCAAGCAACATCCAGTTCCAAAACTAAGTTTTATGAACAAAGATGTGTATGAATTGAATTTGCACTTCCTGGTATGCTTATTTTCATATCCTGTACCCAGTTAACTGTATTGAAGTCTGCAGGAAAGGAAGCTAGTAGCTGCTTTGCTTGACAGGATATTCTCCACCTTTTATGAAACGCAGATTTCTTGTACTCTGTTCGCAAGTTGTGCCAGATGAATGCAATCTGTACCTTCATACCCTTCAAGTTTAAGATCGATTTTAGTATTCTTCTCTCTTTGCTTAGGTGCCCTAAGTGGTCTCTTTCCTTCAGGTTTTCATACAAAAATGCTGTTCATTTCCTGTTGTGCTTGCCATGTGCCCCATCCATCTCATAATTGATTTGAACATCCTAATAATATATGGCAATTAGTACAAATTTTGAAGTTTGTTGTGCAATTTTTTTCTATCTCCCTGTTACTGCCTTCCTCTTGAGTCCGTATATGTTTTTAACAGTACCCTATTCTCATGCCAATTCAGCATGCTTATATTCTTTGCCTTAGTTGACCAAATTTCAGACCTGTACAAAAACTGGTAAGATTATGCTAGTTGTATATTTTAATCTTTACATTTATAAAATAGCAGATGGATAGACATGCTGTAAAACCTTGTTAATCTAACGTTCTCCAAACTGAAGAACATGAGTTTGAATTACTGTTTTTTTAATGAGGACTTGCAAGCTAGGTGGGTATATTAAGTCCTGATATTATTTTGCAAGATGTGATTTTTTATGTAATTGATCTCCATATTATAATTAATTATGTATTTAAACATGTGTTGTGTACACAAAATATAACACAGTGTGCATGAAAATCGAAGCCCGTTCACAATAATTCACGCTTTGATCATAGTTTCTTGTCAGAATATGACAGAATTGGCCTTTGTTTTAGAGTGTTCTTATACATTTTTGATACAAAGTCTTGGAGTTCAACCATAGCTCTAACAATTCTCTCATCTGTGTCACTTGAACTTATAATAGACAAAGCCATTAACACATCTTTGTGACCTGCATGTACTGGCCTGGAATGCAGCTTTGAGTTAAAAAGTAACTATTTTGGGTTAACTGGTATAAAAAAACAACCTGTTTGTTCCATCCTGTTTCTCCAAAATAGCACGTTCTAGAAGAAATGCTAAAGACAAAGGATGTTTTTCGTGACTGGATGACAGGAAAATTGTTAATTTGCTGCTACCTGTATGGGATCATGTGAAGGCCATTTTATTTTCCCTTTACTTCCTCTTGTCAGGGAATCATTGGGGTTTGTGATAACAGTGATATCCTGCCAACAGTGGGCTAATGATATGAAATGTTTACAATAGATATGACATGATAGTGAACAGAAATAAAAGGGAGGAGAAGAATGAGCGACATTGTGTAGACAAGTAGGTTTGTGCTGTTGTTGCCAACTATAACAGGTCTGATGGAGCAGGTAGAGTCTTCACAAAAGCTGTTATCTAAAAATTCTTGAAGTTTGAGAGAGAGAAATGAATGTTCAAACTGAGATCGAGATTTCTTCAAGCTCTAGGAGCTTGAACAAGTACAAATTTTCAATGAAGTTTTAGGTGATGAAAATATCACAAAATTCAGTATGGACAGTGGTAGTGTTTTTGACAATGATTATACAATCTGTTACTCCACTAACTGATGTTATAGTGAGCGTAATAGCAGTAATGATGAACAAGAAGGCATAAACGTAGGATTGGGAAGGGTGCCAAGCAAGTTTGTGTGGCAAAATATAGGCTTATCTCCCCCTTCAGGAGAAATGTCTTGTGTATGGTCCCTAGTTTGACACTGCAGGATTGGTTAATGTGAGTGCATTTGGAAACACTTTTGATATAGTTCTGTGCAACTCATTGTAGAGGACACCAAGATATATTCTCAAGAGGAAATTTTGATGTCCTTTCATATTTTGCTCTTTGATTAGCGGGTAGGTGTGTGTTACAGTCAGTGAAATGTACATGATTTTGGCTCTGTTTATATTGATGGGCATTTTACAAACCTTACTCTCAGATCATAGTACCAGAAGGTTCTGCTGCTACTTCTTTTTCTGAGATTCTACCTTTGCAAAGACTAGAGATTATTTATGCAGCAGTTCTAGTTTTCCTCATCCTGTACAAAGCTGTGCGCCTAATTGGTCCCAAACAGTCTCACAGAATGATATTTCATGGAGTGAATTCTTGCCACTGGAAGAAGGGCAAAACTGCAAAGAAAATGATATGCACAAAACACGGGAATGTGAAGTGGGGTTGTGTTTAAGTGGGTGTTTCAAGATTTTTTTTACACACACTGCAGCTTGTAATCCAGTTACTTTCATTGCTTCTGTATAGGACTCTCATAAGGTAACCTTATAAATTTGTCTTTTTTGAGGATTTAAATGAAAATTTCATTATTGTATCTCATGTAGTTCAAAAGTTATGAAAAATAAATTATTTTGGAGCAGACTTTAAATGGGCATTAAAAAATATTACCACAGATCACTCACAACTGTGATATTTGCATGACCACACTGAGGGGTTAAATAATTTGTTGAAATCTGACAGGTTGGGGTTTGAGCAGGGAGCAAACAACTTGCCGTCATGCTATATGTTATACAGTGTTTCAGGTAGTGACCTTTTATGAAAATGGTAATGAACCTGTGAGTTACATGAAATAATTTGTAGATTGGCTTCTGTAGAAGGACACTGTTCCATGGAGTTTATATTTCGATGTGCTGTGTGGTTTTACAAAATGTTATTCAGTTTCAAAAAAGAAAATGATAACAAGAAGAGTAATAATGACACAGTATACAGATTTCTGCATCTGTTCTGTGGTAAATAAATGATGTTAACATTTTCATTGCTGAGTAAATAAAGTCTAGCATAACCCCTAGGGTTGAATTTATTTTGTAATGCTCATTTGTGAAAGTGAAAGGAAATTAACATATAAATTTGAATAGCACATGCATATTAAATCTTATCTTACATGATGAAGATGGTTTTGGTTGATCTAGATGTATTTTTACTGCCCTTCAGACAGCCAGGGTCAGGTGAAGTGTGGAGTAGGATATTCCTACTGCGAGTGCAATAGTTCTAAATTTGTTTACAGGTGGAATACATACACAGGAAGAGGTCTCCTTTATAGTTCATCATATTATCAGTAGATAGAAGTATAAGCCTGGCAAGTTGTAATGTGTTAAGAAAGTTAGCTCTGATGGTGGTGTTTTCACAGGTTGCACCTATAAGGATGTGGGTGCAGCAAGGATGCCTTGTTGAGTCTTGCCTATAGTATTATGAGCTGTGGAGCCTATGGTTAAAATGTTGACTGTATGCAGTGAACAGACACTGTGGAAAAGTTTTTAAATTTAAAGTTCTGTACTGTTTATTGTACTGAGTTTCTATACACTGGGGTCCAGTATGTTTTGCACAAAGAGCAACAATTGCAGATGCTTTCTTTGGTGTCTTGTTCAGTATACCTCTTCACGAAAGTCAGGTGAGGTGATTGTATTTTTTTTTACCATACTCTTACCTCAATTTTGTCTATTCCTAATTAAGCATATGTAGTGTGGAGGTTTTTCCATATCATGTCCCTATTTTTTCATCATTTCTCATTTATAATGGGTTTATGTTGCCATCTGCTACCAAAGACAGTAAAGTTTAAAATATGCAGAACTATAAGTTTGTCTCCTGTTTTGTGTGACAGCAAAACATGTTCTCTTCAAGGAAAGCACACAGATTGAAAATGTTTGAGGAGGCTATGTTGAGAACATCTGGACCAAACAGAGAGCAAGTGTGACAGGATATGAGAAAATTGTGTAGTTAGAAGCTTCATAAACGTCATGCTCTTTCTCAAATTTGATGGGCTGAGATAAGCAGGGCATACTGCTTACATGACATGAGATGTGCACACAATTTAGGTCAGGCGACCTAGGAATAGATGGAAGGATATTAATTAACAGAGCTCTGTTAAGGTAGTTTGAATTCATATTCTGTGTTATGAGATTATTTTCCCACATTGATTCCAGTCTGTAATTCATACCAGTATAATTTTTGGTTTCATGGCTCTTTTCAGTGACATTCCTTATGTTATGGAAACCATAATGTCACCTATTCTTTCTATGGTGGTTTTATCATGTATTCACAGTTCTTTGTAAGGTGGTACCAAAAAATATGAAAGAATGTACTGTCCTGTTAAAGTTAATGCAGCTTGTGCTTCTTACCTTCTTAGATAATACCATGGCCATAATTTTTCTCCTGTTGTCAGCAAAGTAACCACTAGTCCATTTTTTGAGGTTTTTGAAAGGGGTTTGGAATTCCTGATGACTGTATTTGCTTATATATGTGACTTATTTGCCTTTTGCCAGCATTCTTGTTGAATCAACTCAGAATTGGACTGATTGTTTTAGTTCTACCGTGGAACACCTTTTTGTCTGATATTTGTTAATAATAATTATTATTATTATCATCATAATAATAATCATGGCCTTAATATGAGCTTCATTAAGCACAGAGACATATTTTCATGGTATGATGATTAAGCACATACATTACTCTTTTGTCTAAAACACCTTTGATTGTGCATAGTTTTGTCGTCATTAGGAAGTTAGATTCTGTTTTCAGCATATGGTAGGAACCAAAATCATGGTACCAGAGATCTTGTTGAAAACACAGGACTTTTCCTCCCATTAGATTTCCTACCCAAGGTATTGAGGTATCCTCAAAGATATTTTAGGTAAAGTATATTCTGGTTAGTGTGTGGTGTGTGCTGGTAGCTTCTGTTTGTTCCTTGTGCTTTGGGCGTCCATCTGTTAGTCATGTGGCCATGGTGTAATCTACAAAACCTGGAAACATTCGTTCTCTTGTCTTCCCTGTATATTCAGTTGTTTGCCTTTGTGTGAACCATTTAACTTTCTCTGATGAACCCAGCTTGTATTATCTGATGTTTGGAGCTCATGATTATGAGTCTTGGTAAGTAACCAAGTGAAGGGCTAAGCTCTTTCTGTTGGCTGGAAAACATCTGTATTTTGGGGAGTATAAAATCTTGATGGTTTTTCTTTGCTTACCTGGTACTGTCCATGTACGTGTGGTTTCACTTTTGTTGAATATGTTGATCCATACTATGACCAAGAGGTTGAGAATTAAAAATAAAGACTTATGGGTTCCATGTGATTTTGCCAGTTGTTTTATATGCTTTTGTATATGCTGTTTTATGCTCTGTAGATGGTTTAAGTGTTAGATTAAATATTTACTGCTGTGAGATTTCTTGAGTTGATTTTGTTTTCTATTCAGAATCATACTGAAGTGGGTCTTCCATATCTGCATGTGGTGTGCCATGTGGGAGTCTTTCAGATTTGAATTTATCTCATGTTGCATTTCCTGCCATTGCTTTTTTCCTTTATTCTGTTAATAGTAAGCTCTTCCTTTTGGGTCTTAGTGTGTGGCTATAGGTTTACATATTTGTATGCATTTAGGTGCTGTTTTGTACAGACATGACCTTAACAGAAATTACATTTTTAAAGGATCCTGTAAGCTTACAAATTATCTGGCAATAACTGCAGTTGCTCACAAGTTACAACTTTGTATAGCTGATATGTTGGAAGACTGAGATAAGGATTTAAAATAATTGCTTTTGGATTAGGGCACTTACCAGCCTATATATCATTCCTCCCATTGTGCACATAACTTGGTGTTTATTGAACACGTTCAATTTGCATATATATCTTGCTTTTATTCAGGATTGATTTTGGTCATGTTTGTGAGTTGTGCGTCTCCAGTCTACCCCTCATAATTACTGAGTGTAGTAGTTGGGCAAATAGCTAAGTGTTTTATTTTAATGGTGGGTTTAATGAATTCTGTCGTTCCTTCTAATCTCAAAATCCTTTACAATTCTCTGTCCCTTGCTGGAAGGAAATTGCAATACAGAGATTGTGGTAGGATTGGAAATATCTTCTGGCTGCATGTCTTGAAACTTTTTAAGAGGACAGTGTGCATAATTCCTATTTTAAACGAAATAATTTACAGGGAGATGCTGCAAGGGATGTAGTTGTAAGATAAGAATTGAGATCATGTATTTTTAGTACCAAGTAACAGGTGGAGTTAATGTGATAAATAAGAAGGATCACCCAGTACTTTGAAGCAGTCACAAAAATGCACAACCTAGGGTGCAGCCAAACTTCATTCAGAAGTATGTATGATCTGTACCATAATTAGGGTTGCGTTTAATTGTGATGTTATCTGATTATCCTTGTCTGTATTTCCATTTTGATAACAGCTCCAATGCCATGCTTGTATCAGACATGTATGTATAAAAGATGAAGAAATATGTTTACTTTTCCAAGATGTATACTTGTAAGAGAGAAATTTCTGTGCCATTTTGTGTAATGATTTTTGCCAGAGAGAGTTAGACGTCTTTGTGTGTGTATGTGATGATGATTTGAAGGCTAGAGTACAGAGGCTTGTGAAATCACCAGTCTTAAGATGGATACTTCTTTTTACTGAACAACACACTCTTACACCCCTCTCTTAAGAAACATTTGTGCATCAACCTAGTGAGCATTTCCTTTGGTACTCTTTGATATGTGTGTTTTTTAGTAGTATATCCTATTTATGTTCTTTGTTTTGGAAGCAGGATATGGCACTCCATCTGGTCCAGGTGGGTACCAAGGCTGGGGTGCTCCTCCAGGACCTCAGGGACAACAGATGCCACCACCTCAGTGGGGTTCCAACTATGGTGGCCCTCCCCAACAGCAGGGATATGGCTCATATGGTGAGATGTGAAAAGTTCAAATTGTTCTATAATGGGCTAATTTATTGCATGCAGTGATATTTATTCAATACTCAGTAGTATCTAAAATAACATGATTTTAAATTTTTGCAGAATTTTATTCAAATAAACTGTAAAAAGGCATTTAGACACCATGAAATTACTTTTGTTTGTAAGTTAATTTACAGTCTGTGTTGTATTTTAGCATACTGTTGCGCTGATTCATATTCATAATGTGTATGTATTAACAGTCTTGAAATGCATACAATCACATTTACCAATTCTACACTACATGTTTAGGCAGTATGCTGCTGTCTTCAGGTGTATCGATTCACTGCTTGCTTTTATATGTCCATTTACAAATAATATTACATTTGTATATGTCCTTATATAATAATAAAGTTTATATATTTAAAACTTGTTAAAATATATTATCTCATACATTATATTTTAAATTCGTGTGTATTATTGATCATCCACATGGGGGTCGTTCTTCTTTTGTTTCTAATGTTGTATGTATATTGTGTCTTATGATGTGTTATACTCTTGTGGCTGCTTGTGTTGTATCCAACACATCCAGTGATACAATGCAAGCAGCCACAAGTGTAGAACACATCATAAGACACAATATACATACAACATTAGAAACATAAGAAGAACAACTCCCATGTGGATGATCAATAAGGCACACAAATTTAATTTATAATGTATGAGATAGATGTTAACAAGTTTTAAATACATAAACTTTATTATTATATAAGAACATATACAAATTTAATATTATTTTTAAATGGACATAAAGGCAAGCAGTGAAATGGTTGACGGATCAATACACCTGAAGATGGCAGCATACTGCTGAAACATATAGTGTAGAAGTGGTAATGTGATTGTATGCACTTGAAGACTGTTAATACATACACATTATGAATAATTTACAGTCAGTTTCAAGAAAACAAATTTCATTTGCCTAATATCCTCTCTTAACTATGGTCACTTTCCACTTCTGCCCATTATAACTACTGCAGTGAAATAACATGCAACACCATCAGAAAGTAGAGCTGACTATGATGGTTAATCATGTAAATTTTAGCTTGTAATCATTAACTCTGAATATCTTCTCTGTTGACTCTGGCCCATTTATTTTTCCCCTGTTATGGTTTTCTGAGTAATGGTGACAGTGTATCACATCTTAGAGTGATTTCATTGATGTATCAGTAGAGAAGTTGCATGGCATTATTAAGTTTTGCGCTTTACCTCACAACCTTAATGGATGCATCCACATGTGCCATTTTAACTGTGACTGACAAGTAAGTATTTTAGTGCCTGCTGGTTAGTAGCAGCTTAATTTTGAACCTAGGTACTCTGATTCACGCAAGATTACAAGTAGTAGAGAGTCAGTTCGGAGCTACATAGCAGGGTAAATAGGTGAACTATTTTTCCTAAGTACTGGTACCCCAAAATTACTGTCTCTGTTCCTGAAATGAAGTTCATTGCTGCTAAAGACGCTGGAAAAGTTTTGTCAGTTGGGTACGAATATGTGATCATGGGTGTAATTGAATGCATTAAAGTTCTCTGCAGATTTAGATCAGAAGTGTGCATTGACAGTATATTGCAAGTTCTTCATTGGTGCAATATTTAATTCTTCATAGTTATTAAACAGGTGTTACCTAGTAGTGTTTGCATATGATCGGAATAAAGACAACATGTTTAAGTAGGAAGACTATCAATGCAGTCCGCCTTCTTTTGGTGTGATTTCAGGGCCCCCACAGGCAGGTCCACAGTCAGGGTATGGGGGGAACTGGAATTGGAATATGCCTCAGAATGGCCCCCCAGCTCCTGGTGGCCCACCGGGACCCTCTCAAGGCCCCCCTGGCCCTCAGGGTGAGTAGGCTATGTACCATATTTACCTGAATATAAGGCAAGAGTTCTTCATACTTGGACATCTTACACTCAGATACCTAGAAAATACTGCATTGGGCTGACTGTTTATACATCACCAGTAGGATTCTGCAGGTGGTGTTATGAGTGGAGTTAATGGGGCCGTTTTGTTCAACTTCAGGGTTAAAAAACAGCATGCTTGTAGCTCTAATCCATGAAGCTAGGTTGCAGTGTACAGTGCCAGCAGCAGTTAGGAGTATTGTCAGCAATGTCTAATCACAGAAGTTTTCAGATTTAATTTACTTAAAGTTACCACAATTCTTGATTTTGAGTCGTGTTTTATAAATTCTCATCGTCGATGCCAATACTTGTTTTGACCCCTTGTAATTATGATTCTCAAAGTTCTTCTTTCCTTCAATCAGAATGATAATTTTTCTCTGAAAGAATTCTTTATGGCTAATGGTATATAATTACTGTTTGTAGTAGGTGTCTGCAGAATGTATTTGTCCTTTCAAAGTGTTATATTTATATAACAAAGACTGAATGAAAGAAAAGTGAAAGTTAGAATTTGTGTTAATAAAGTTCAACATGCGCACCTCTTGCAATGCATTAGGTATCAAGACAGCAGAAACAGATTTGAGAATTATACTTTCGGTAGTGACCATAATCCTGTGT
The DNA here is from genome assembly GCF_002891405.2 of Cryptotermes secundus. Classification (NCBI taxonomy): domain Eukaryota; kingdom Metazoa; phylum Arthropoda; class Insecta; order Blattodea; family Kalotermitidae; genus Cryptotermes; species Cryptotermes secundus. The sequence goes on along the minus strand of NW_019737091.1, from coordinate 1,020,315 downwards.
TTTTTTTTCAACACTGTGGACATGTCCCAGTTCAATAAATTACACATTCTATATGCCCCCAAAGTCAGGGTACATGGTAGCATAGTTGATTAAGGCACTATGCTACAAGCTGGAAGGTCGCAGGTTCGAATCCCGATGAGGTGGATTGTTTCAATTTACCTAATCCTTCCAGCCGCACTGTGGTCCTGGGGTCGACTCAGCCCTAACAGAAATGAGTACCAGGAATCTTCCTGGGGATAAAGGGAGGCTGGCACATAAGGCTGACAACCTCACCACCATATGTGAGCTGATTGTCTAGAAAATGTGGGAGCCTCAACATTTCACAACTCTTATTTGCCTCCACGACCTGTTACAGGGATACCATACCCCCAGAAATGAAAGTGAAGAAGTGTTAAATCTGGGACATATGACATAGTACAAGTTTCATTTAAAGCAATTCCAGTGAAGTTTCTGAAAGGTTGTAGTACATCGTCTTCTTGAAAAATTTTGGCCTTCCTCCGTTTCACGTCTAGAAGAATGTTTTTAGGCATGTCCAGTGTAACTGGCCCCCATTGTATAACCTCAGAATAAAAGGAAAGGTGCTTGGATGGAACAAAATGTGCCTTAGTATCTACTACATACAAGACATAGATTTGAAAACTTACTAACAAAAATTCTAGCTGTGTCATTTATTTAGTTGTATGTTATGGCTACAAAAATATAACACTTTGAAGTACTGAACATTTTTATGGACACTTGTATTATCCTGGAGATCTTAATGTATGAGGGGAGTAAGAAAAGCAATGTGACTACTCACATTATTCACTCAGAGGATTCATGAGGGTTGGACACTGGTTTTTTGCGAAATGCTCTTCACATACTAATACGTTTTTGCAGTGCACCACCCGCATTAGGCCATTTGAAGATGTGTTATGTAGGGTAGTCAGTGGCTTTTTTCACTTCACCGTCACTGTTGAATGTCTAGCTTTAGCTCATGTTTGAGCATTGGAAATGCCCCCCCAAAAAATTACACGGGGTTGAGGCCTGGACTGTAGGGTAGAGTGTTCTGCAGGTAGTCACCAGTGTCTACTGGCCCCTTTGTCATATGCAGTACACTGAGCTCACAGTGCACAATTTCATCGTGCCTGATTTTGCTGTAACAGTATGGTGAACCCTTTCCAATGACACATTTACTTTGCCAGACAATCTCCCATTTTCCTCCAGCAGTTGTTCATCTTTATGAATACATATGTGATAGCAGTGCTTCGTCACCCACTTCAGGCATTGGCAACCACCCGTTTGTTTCCATCTTTAAAATGTTTGTCTTACTGCTTTTGTTCTATACACTTTCTGTAATATATCAAACGTTTCTTAACCGCTTTTTCTAATATTCGCACAAAATTGTGTCGCACATCACGGCATTAAAATATATGAAATATTATTTTGTTCTGCCACCGCAAAACAGGTTTCATACAAGAGCTCATACAGACACACATGTTGTGGAAAATTATGACCTTTGCACTAGTAGCTGAACACACTTCAGGAAACAAACATTGTGCATGCACCAGCTCAGTCAGAGTGACTGAGTTGAACAGTGTTTCAGCCTCAGTTAGTTAGTTAGTTAGTTAGTTAGTTAGTTAGTTAGAGAGGGTGGGTTTCCCCATGCACTTAGACCTGTAGTGGTCCATTGTGCTTCCCTCTATGATTTCTACCAGTCTCTATATCCTACCGGTATTGGTGCTTACCATCAGTCCTGCCCAGCCAGCGAGACCAGCTCTACTGGCTGAGAAGTATCTATAATGCTTCCCCCCATCTACCGGAGCTATTAGTGACTGCTGTTGGGCAGGAAACGTCCGCAATTTTGGCTCAGTGATCCCCTTTGGAGGTATGAGGTTCTTTTACGTGCTGTAAAGCTACGACACGGGACCCACGTCTTAAAGTCCCTCCCGGAGGACTTGTTCCCCGAATTTTTCTGCCCTTAAAATTTCGACGACCTCTGCTGGGGATTTGAACCCGCGTACTACTTCAGCCTCATTACTTTTCAAACTCCTCTTGTAACCGTGGTATGTTGATCACTTAGTTTTATCATGTATGACTTGAATGTTGTTAATGTGTTTTCAGACTAAACTACTTCATAACTGAATTTTGATATTTTGAAGCTTATGCCCTCTGCATAAGGGCCAGTGTGTTTTTGTCATGCATATTTAAATTATTTCATGCCTGGCATTCCACTTGTATATAAATGTTGCCTACTGAAGCTTTTTTAGAACTTGAGCACAGATACAAATAAGTTTAAGAGAAGAGACAATGCCCTGACATCACCTCATCCATATTGGGACAGATATATATAAAATGATGATAAATTGTTTTGGTTAGAACAACATTTTCTTTTCTTTTTTAGGGGTTCTGTTCAGTGTAAAGAAAGTCTTACAAGGTGGTTATATCTGTTTGAACCTTAGACCAACACCTTAACCGTTGGGCAGTGTTTTAATTCATTATTTTAGAGACCTTTACTCGAGGGTTTTCAGACAGTTCTGATATTCGTCCATGCTCATCCATAATAAACTTGACTTGGCTCATCCTGGTCCGTCACACTAGCAGCAGTACAAACCAGTGTGATTGATTGATTAATAGAAGTTGTATTTCAATATTTCATTACCCATAACATGTTTCGGTTGGATTGACCATCTTAAGAAGGATGCAGTCAACATTTAGGAAACCACTATTATGGTGTCATTAATATATAAAAGTTATACCGAATAAGTTATAACGAATTTATTTACACAGTCAGATATTTAAAAGAAATGTTATAAGAACTTTTTGTTAAAACTAGAACCAGTGGTTCATGTCTTGAAATTTCTTCTCAATAAAGGAAGAAGGTTGTATATTGTGACATGGTTTTGAGGCCTTGAATGTCGTGGTCCCGTTGTATAGAACACTTTGTGTTGTGTGTTCTAACCTCTACCTATATGACCATTTAGGACTTCAGCGAATACTCACCAGAAGTATATATTACGAGTCAGACAATATTAGATTAGTAATTTTCGATTTCATTAAACGGAAACATGTTACGTGTATTAGTGACTTTACATGTGGATTTGGATTGGCGAATTGATTTCTTGGGTATTCACTAGTTGTAACTACAAATAATTATAACACTTTCAAGATTACTGTAATTATAACACATAAATGAAGTCTTCTATATCTGCTTTAACTGGTCAGTGCCAGGTAACAGATCTAAACAATGGCTATTCCTCTACAAAGTTTTCCCTATCTGTTTCCTGGCAACAGATTTTAACACAGGGACTAACTGTCACACTCCAGGTATCACTGCACTTCAGCACACACAAAGTCTTCAAATCACATGTTAAGTCCACACTGCCCAACTCAGCTTCTAATTCTTCACTGCTGTGTCCTATCGGCAGCTGACTCACAACTTCTCTGAACTAACTTGCTTCTGAATTCATTTCTCTTATAAGCACTCTGCACAGACCCCATGGAAAAAGTAGTCTGTATTGTTAATGTCACTGCGTTGAATAGCACGGTCTGATGTGCGGAAACGTGTTTACCGAGCCATTGCCTGCAAACGCATTGTATAACCCTGTTCTGTTATTGCTTGCGTCTGTTGCTTAACAGCGGCTGTTTCTGTGCCTCAACAGTTCTTGCATGGAGTAAATACGCCACAATATTTTATTTATGGTGAACTCATAGAAATCTGATTTGCTTGAGGTTCTTGTTTGCTGGTTAATTATTGGAACAGATCAGTAGCAGCATAGTTAAATAATAAAGGTGCTCACCAAATCATGTTGCAATTTTTTCACCATAGTAGTATAACCTCTGGATCCTGGGATACTTGAATTGTGAGGCGTTCACTTTTCTGGAGTTAATCATTTAAGTTTACATATTAGGAGGAGGAGGGAAACATGATTAATCACCTTTTCCCTTTATTCACTGCATGTGACCTTAATGATTAATATATTTAAGTCTGTCATATGAAGGAGGAGCCTGAAGGTGGTTTCCAGCTACAGGCATAGTTTCATGATTGGTTACAAGTGTCATAATGTAAGATAAAATCATTCTCAGACACTGGAAGTTTTTTTGCATAGGATCTTTTCATTTAAACTTTTTTCTTTGCATTTGATCACAGTGAATTGCATTTTCTTCAATGGCATGATTGTCTTTGTTGTATTCACACCTGATACTGATAATTCAAGTTGTTTTGTGAAGGAAATGTAAGTCCCCTGCTTTTGTCAATGCCAATGTAGTATTTGTCTTCTAAGGAAAGGATTTTTCTTTTATTTTCGTCTTCATGCCCTGTTCATCATATAAATTGAAAAAGAACATCTGTAGTGTAGATCATGCCATATCAGATGTGCAAGTTAAATAAAACAAGTGCAATGCACACAGCAGGCTCATGTAACAGAAAAAATAATAGTGATAGCTATGTTGAAAGCAAAAATGATGCTTGGAAGATGGAGATGAAATCAACTGAGTAGCCAGTAGTTGAAACGAAAAGTTGACTAGTCACAGGATCGTGGAGAGAAATTTAAATTAAGTGACATATTTTGTAGGATCTAAAGTCATTGAGATGTTTGGAAAATTATCCAAATTATGGGAAAACATACCTAGTGGGAGTGAAAGTACCAAGGTTTTGTTGTACGTGACATGCTTAGTGTCATCTGTTGTCAGAAATAAGCAGTCTGCGATTGTTTGTTATTATTAAGAAGTCTGGTAATGTTGTAATGTATTATAAAAGATTTTCACTGATTGTGGAATAAAGTGTATGTGCACAAATATTTTAAGAACAAGGCTTTGGAGCTCAGTATTTTAAAAGCAGAACATTTTATTTGTGTCACTACTTGTGGAACATACTTTCAGTTAGAGAATGATGTTCATGAGACAGTATTTTTTATATTACCTCTTACAGGTGATATGTATTCTCGTGGATCAGCACCTGGTCCAGCTGCATCGACACCTGCTGGACCTACAGCACCTGGGGGTTCAGCTGCAGGGCAGCAGAAATCTGGAAGCGAGTATGGCGGTGGTTACAGTAGTTACAGTGGCTATCAGGTAACACAAAGTACCTTCCAGTTATTCTAACTTGAGGCTGTTTTTCAGTTTGCTAGTCGATTAATGTGAAGCACTGTACATCATCACTTTTCTTTCTTCATATGGTTTGTAGTCACTGAGGAATGCGTGAGTAATATTTGCTAGACTACAAAGTCATAATATGGATGGTCAACGTGTATTCAAGGATCTGTAATGTTATGCCAATAGACTAGTTCTGGGGTCCACTCTACCTCCTATCCAGTGGGTACCAGGGGCTCTTCCCCTAGGGGTAAAGTGGCTGGTGCATGAAGCTGACCACTCACCTACAACTTGTGCAGGGGTCAAGAATACATGGATCTGTACATCCACTTCACCATACAGCTTCATGGCATAATGCATAATTAGTTGAGCACAGGGACAGCTTTATCTTTATTTCTGGTATTATTATTACTATTAATGTTTTAAATTGCTACTGGTGAATAAATATGAACCTTTAATATATTACCTTAACATATTTTCCTGATACCTGTATTGGAGCATTGCAAACCTCTGTAATAATATGCGATATGTTTGCAGCCAATATGTTCAGTGTATACGTCAAACTGTGCTATGAGTCCCCTGTTGCTAAGAACCTTAACGTGACTGCTAATCTTGTGCTGCTAGGTATGGACCCATATTTTTGTCCATTCATCTGCAATACTAACTCAAAATCTCCTGTTGACATTCTTGAGAAATTCTTGAAGATCAGGCAGTTGTTTAAATGTACTTCTTGCAGTATGTCCATTTTGCTGCGCCACTTTTAAACAAATTCATCCAAAACTTTCATCTTATTTTCTACTTTCTTGCAATTATTACATAAGCAGCGCACACAACATCGAAGCCATGATTTTAGACTCAAAATAACTTTCTGTCATCTAAACAGAAACATGCATGCCTCACATATTTCCAGAGACATGCAATCTTGCATGCCTTGTCGCATGCAGTACTGTTAAAGGAAAGGCAGCGTCTAAACCCGCCTTAGCTAACTTACTGGATTCTTCCCCCAAACTAACTATGTAGCAGGTAAGAAGCTGTACTAGCACCCGTGATGTGATGGCAGACTGTAGGAAGGGGGAAGATTCTTATCTGTGGCAGGTACATTCATTTGGAAAAATGTGTTACCAGTACTTAACTTTCCTTTTATAATACAGTTCTAAATTACAAATGCAGACTGGTATGTAACAATAATTTAATTGACTTTGTACCTGAAGGATCATCACCTGTCCATTTACGAGTACTTCTTATGCGGAATAGGATGATTGACTAGCACTGCTGTGTGAGTCACTTTTAAAATCACCATTTGAGGAATATTTGTACTGTTTCTTCATCAGATTTTTTCCCTGTCCTATAATTGGCTCTGATTTTCTTTACATGTGAAACAGCATTTTTCATGTCCTTGTTTGTATTTTCAGTAGCCTGAACCATAAGATTGTCAATTTCAGAAACGCTTTCATTGAATTTGGGGGGGGGGCACTTCTGTTGTTTTCATAGTATTCCAGATTTTCTTTCATGAAGATCGTAGTTGTGTGAATGTAATGTTATGGTTTCATGACATTTTGTTCATGTATTAGTAGCTCAAATGCTTGAGTGATGGATAAGTTTGGAAAAGTTTAATCTGTTCATTGTTTGTCATTCCCTCCTCAACCTGCATTATTCCTCTGTAGCTGTTCCTGAATGTCAGCTTTCTTGCTGCCAAATTTTGAGGTGTATCAGTTTTAATGGAAAGATACAGCGCATTATGTAACGTTATTTGATATTCCGTTGGGAGTTCATGCAAATACTGTTTCCCAACCCAGTTTGAAACATTTTTTTAAATTTTGTTTTGTTATGGTAGTTGCCATTTTTTTCTTTGATCTAAAAATGGAAGATGTTTCAGAAACATCTTGTAAAATTAGCCAGCACTGAACAGCATTGTTTTTTAATTACATACTGGTACTAACTGTACCAGTGTGTTGCATACTGTTGGTGCTTGCAAATAGAAAGGAAGGGGTTGCCATAATGTTGTGAAGATCCATGTCTCTTCCAAATGTAGAAATGGTTTCTACTTCACAGCCATTATTCATTTTTCTCTATTCTCAAATAGTTTGGCCGTTGTAGTATGGTGTCATTCTTTTCCATTATGAATAACCTTATGTTATATTTTTTCTAAATTTTGAACCATTTATCTTCATTTCTCAAGAATTCAGTCTCCAGGAGAATAAATGTGTGCTTTCAAGGTTGCTAAAACATGTGTTAATATTGGAACTTATTTTCTTGCTGTGTAAAAATATGAATTTGTTGCTGTATTCCACATAAATAAAAGCCAGAACTATATTGCATTTCTTTGCCATGTCATTTTTTTCTGCTAGATTTTGCTGTGTTAGCGTCTCCTTATTTTGCAGGTAGTGGCTTTGAAATTTACTAGTAACTGCAACATCATATTTATTTATTTATTTATTTATTTATTTGCATTTTCATTTGGGTATTTCAGCTTGACAATTGACTTCTCTTCAGCAAAATACTGCATAGCTGTGCTAATTATATCACAGTCTTTGGTATGAATAGTGGGTGTTTTACATTTTGAATTTGCACCAAATTGTCAATTGTCAATATTTGCACCAAGGTATTATTATAGTGTACTCCAAGGAAGATTATTATGTGTAGACACAAGTTACAGAAGCAGAGCACTGGCATCTAGGAACCATTGCTTGAATCTCCTCCCCCAGCACCAAACCTTGGAACAGTTCAGTAATTTGGATACCTGCTGGGTATAATGTTAATGTAGCTGACTACTAGTATGCATCTACTTGAAACTTATAGGATTGTAGAATTTCTTGCAATAATGATCATTTACATGCTTGTACAAAATTATCAAAACATTAACAATGATATTTCTTCACCCCCAGGTCAGAAAATACTATGTGCTAAAAGGGTGGGGGTATTTTGAAATAATAAAAATACTGTTGAAATTTATATCTCCTTTTTCATTTTCCAAGGTTTATGTGCTGTACAGAAACAAAGTTTTAACTATTCTTTATTCGTATTTACAGGATTCATCAAGCTATGGTGGAGGAAGGAATTATGCTGGGGATGGTACCAGTCAGACAGGGGGCAGTTACTCCGGGCATCCACCTGTGCCAGGTGGGCCAAAGCCATTTGACTTTAAAGAGTGGCAATCATCGTGACAGACTGGCCTCAAAATTGTGATGGCATCTTATGGTATGGCCATGGGCGCCGACTTAATATGTTAAAATATGAGGCAGGGAGGTGGGAGGGGGGCCCAAACTTCAGACTTAACTACTGTGTATAATTCCTAGTATAATATATTTGAGATTGTCAGTTTTTAAACAAGGTATGTTATACGGCATTGATCGTGTATATGAGAAGTATTGTATCAGTTTCTATTTCGGATACTGATGCAGACATCTGAATATACTGTATGCAAGTATTCATGCAATCTGATGTGTTTTAGAGGTTTGAATTCTGGGTTAATATAACTGGTAATAAGTATAGATTAATTAGCCGTCAGTGAAGTTTAAAGTCAGCGCCTATGGATTTAGATAGGTTTGTTTAACTAGGATCAAGTTGAAATAGAGAAAAGTTAGGTTCTTTGACAAGAGATCACTAGGATAGTCATGGCTTTGCTTACTTTTACTCTTGACTGATGTACATAAGTGTGTAATGTTTAAAGTGAAGGTTATTATTAATTATTGGTTACTTCGACTTGTCCCCTCTGTAGTAGTATTACTATGAATCCCAGCGTGTACTTGTGAGTGAGGCAGAGTTGAGGTGAATTAGAATGTTGAGCACATGTTGGTCAAGGTTGTTTTTAATCTCTTATTGTAACTGCTTAGCAGTGGTCAGTGATTGAACTAAACCTTTCCTCACTGTTTTATAAGAAATCACTTTAGTGCGAAGTCGTAAGCAAGGCTGAATTTGCATGCCCAATATAAGCGGTTGTGTCAGCTTTTCAGGCTGCATATGTATGTAATGTGTTGCTACTTGGCATTTAACTTTTATGCACATTGTTTTATTTTACTTTTTTTAAATTTGTATTGTATTAAAATTCAGAATCTTTTCTCTGTAGAGCTTTTTGAGGAAGTAAATAGCTGAAGTACTAAAAATAGAATTTGTGCATTTCATTTTTCCACCCATTGTCTTTGCATGATTTCAGGCAGCTTTGTAAATATTCTGAAACCGACATTGCGAGTACATTAGGCCCCTGAAATTTTAGTTGTTTAGGTTTGTAATCAATGCATTGGAGTGGACAAGTTAAAGTAACTGGGTGATAATAACAGTCACATAATTTTTTTTTTTTTGCAATTGCTGTTGAATGTTTGCAGTTGTCGGCTCACAAATTTGCTTGGCCAGTCTGCTCATTGTGGTTCCACATTGTTTAACTTTGATTGTTTTCAGGCTCAAATTACTGAAATGATTTTTGTTAGTAATTAAATCAGGTGAAGATTTGAAACTATTGGTAAATGAATGGGGCCTAAAATTGTACTTGCAGTGTGAGATGTTTTAGGTAGCCACATGCAAAGCCATGTTTACTGTTTGAGTACATGGCGTGACTTCAGTCTCCCAAGATGCTGCCATTAATTCCCCAATAAATTACCTGGATACTGAGTCTGCACACTTACAAAGTGTGCTGTTTTTCGCTTGGTCACCAGTGTAGTTAGAAATAGTTTTTGTAATACTCGAAGGATATTACTATACTGGGGTGGTAATTTTATTTTATAAATCACCTCGTCCTGTCCTCAATACACAATTACCACATTGCTTCCTGAACTTGTGTACACCTTCAGAAATTTAATTGTGTGGCATTGTTGGAAAATGCATCTTATGATGAACTCTGTTGAATTTAAGTACCACCGACATATTATAATATGCTTGCTGGCTGGATTTCATCATTGATACATTTTATGAAGAATTATGGTAAGTTTTACTGGCAGTTACTGAATTCAAATTGTAGCAATCTTGCATAACGCCAATCTTCATTTAAGCCGTATTTCAACTGCCGTTGAAATTTGTTCCGTTGTTCTCAAGTTTCATGTTGTACAGTCATGATGTTTGTTATCAGGAGAGACTCAGGTGACAGTGATGGTCATATTTCATGAAAGTTCTCAAATGTGGGAGAAACGTCCATGCATGGTGTACTGGTGTACAACCACCCTAACATATTCATTTTTAGTGTTTGGTACTTGACTAAGACATTATTGGAGCATGCAGTTCATGAAGGTAGTCTTTCCCATTCTTCCCGTTGGTTCCAGGCAACTCAGGAGCAAATGTTGGAGAAAAAGTGGCACTGGTTGGGAAGGGGACAAAACTGGAGCTTCCATACAAATCCACATAGCAGACAGATATAAAAAACAGTGGTCTAGAACAGTGTTTCTGAAACTTTGGCAACTGCAGACCACTACATGGGTGGTCAGTGCATATGCATTCTGCTCAGCTGGCCTTAGCTGTAAACCATATGGAGTTGCAACTTTTTTTTTTTTTTTTGGAAACTGGGAGAAAATTTATAACTTAAAGTTTGTATCGCTTTTTTTATAACCACAAATTTAAAGTATTTTTTTCCTACAATGTTTCATCATAATTCTTGTAATTTAAATTATTTTATAATTATATGTCATGCAGCTATATGGACTATATAGTATTATGGACCATCTGGTGGAATGCCGCAGATAACCATTGGCCCATGGACCATGGTTGGAGGAACAGTGGTCTGGAGGTGCCCAAATTATCAGCAGCCTGTTGTCAGTATTACTGAAACAGATCTTGTATTCATGCCCACTGCACCAGTTAATTTAGAAATGGATAATCTCTTTCTGTTAACTAGAACATTCACATTATCATCACCATCTGCTTATTTGCTCTTATTCTCATCATTTCAACCAGATTAGAATTGTTGTTTGGTAGCAATTCTCAGGTACTCAGCACAGGCAAATACAGGCTTACTACAGTGAAAGTTGAAATTGTAGCAGTTAAGAAAATAACTTACCTTCTCACCCTGCATTATCATCATCTGTCACATTAATGAACAAAAAATTGGAGATGAATGACATTAATTTATATAGCGTGTATTGTAGGCTAAAGAATTGTGGTAAAATCTCCTGTTATTGTTCCCAGATTCATTGAATATTTTTCTGGTCTAAGCAGAGCTGAATATAAGCAATATATAGAAAACGTTTTGGGAACTGAATCCATTTCTGTCTTCAGGTGTCTTCCCCACCCCCCACCTGAGGATGGAAACAGATACGCTTACTGAAACGTCATGTTTTCTAGTCTCTAGAATAGTTTGTTACATTCACACACTTGGACTCTTGGATGAAAGAATTCCTATAATAAACAGTACTAGAAACACAGTGAAAAAGGAACAACCACAGAGATATATAGGTCGTACCGAAAGTCATGAGCACCTTTTTTTCCATGCAATCTGGGAACAGCGTGGCCAGCGCGTAAGGCTGACGTTACCGCCATCTTTGAACTGATTGTCTAGATAGTGTGGGACCCTCAACATCTCACAACCCTATGGGCCTTCATGGCCTGGTACAGGGATAGCTTCACTTTTTACTGGAGTTTATAGTGCAGCTTAAATGGAGTCAACAGTTTACAGGTTTCTAAATTGACTCCAGAAGTTACAGAGAGCTGTATCTTGCACCAGCCTATGACATGCAAAAATTCAGTCATTGGATTCATATATATATTAATTATAATTATATATGAATAAATCAATTATAGGACATGAACTTTATTTACTGAGTACTTCTGACAACATACAAATTACCAGAGCTATTTCTTGAAAATGGATTCAAAAAGCTCAGTTAACTAACTATGTCGCTATTATATGAAAGGTAAGAGTTCCATGCAATACGCTTGCAGAAGAGTGACCTTGGCCTCACCTCTCATCATCTTTCACTGAGGCAGTTAAAACAGTAGCAGTCTGAGAACTTTTCAACAGAGGGGATGAAAATTTGGATAATTACCTCACCTGGATTTAAAGAGTGTGTTCACTATGTCAAGGATCTGGGATTGTGTGAGTGGTTTGTTCAAGTGGATTGAGGGTTAAGAAATGATGTAAATGATAATTACAATACAGTATGTGGAATAAGGTTACATTTACTGAGTTTCTGTAGAACTCTCCACTTTACAGTACATAGTTATTTCTCGTGGTAGTTGTCAGTAAAATACAACAACAGAATAAGGACTGAGCACATTCCGTTAATTTACAGTTTAGATTTCTGAATGGTTGGCAGTCAAAAATTCTAGCCGTGTATTCTTCTAGTAGTTACTGTAGGATTCTGACGATGGTGTATAACACACAGATATTAGGTTTTCGTACTTTATCCATCATCCTGGTTTTAAGATAATGTTTTGGAAACTGGATCTGTTTCCGTCCTCAGGTGAGGGAGAAAACACTTATTCTGTTGGGTCCCTTAGATTGAATGTCGTCCAGTGATTGAGGCTAGCTCTCTCTAAGTGACCTAACAGAATAGGTGTTTTCCCTCACCTGAGGACGGAAACAGATCCTGTTTCTGAAAGGTCGTGTTTTTCGTAGTTATCTTAAAACCAGGACGATGGATAAAGTCCGAAAACCCAATATGTCTGTGTATTGTTCTGTAAAGATATGCTGTAAACAGAGAAAATTCCTAAGTTCTATATTTTTTGCAGACCGTCATAAATTGGCTCATTGGTCTACACAACTGTCCGGATAAATGCATCTTAATGATTTATCTTTGCATTTTGAATATTTTGGATTCAGAATTTAGAACTTTATTCTTATTGGTCAGCAGCTTTTTTTAAAATGTTAAAGCATCACTGTTGAGTGTAGCATGCATTCTTAGAGCTCCAGAATCTGTTGTTTCTCAATCCTTCGATCTTTGAGCTCACTGTCACACTGTCAGCTTCTTAGTGTGTTCCCCAGATTTATTAGCTTCAGGCCACATATTTTTTAACATAGTTTCAGCTGCAGTAGATACTCTTCAAGAAGTAAATTATAACATTCACTTTTCTGTGCAATATGTGTAAGTCCTGTTTTATATTGTATACAGTAGTATCTTCAAAGATGACATCGTGAAGCTCTGATTTTCACCTGTCCAAGTTATTTGACTTGCCCAGAATGAACTTTTATTGCTGTTCTTGCTTTCCAAAGTACTCATCTTATACAGACAGGCGATGGGGTGAACAAGATTGCAACAAGCTAACTGTCATGTCCAGTGAAGTTTCAGTATATATGGTATTGTAGAAAATACTGTTATGAACTTCAGTGCTAGTGACAATCCAAGGAAGTGTGCTAAGGCAATACATACGTCTGACATGTGCTGCATTCTAAATCCCACCCCCCAGAAATTGTGCAGTTTCCCAGCTTTGTGAAGGAAACTTGTATGATGGCGTTTTCAAATTAATTTAGCTTAATAAAAATTCCTGTCTTCAAATTTCATTGAAGCTGGGCCCTTATACATAGCAGTTGATTATTTCACCTTTCCAAAAGCAGTGTTTTATGGACAGTCTATGTCAGAAAGAGGGGGTATGGAAAGGTAAGCACCTACTTTTTAGGGAAGTTTGGGAAATGGCCTGTTTGTAAATTGTTTTCAACTCTTAACTTCAAGTTCCTGGGTATGTAACTTAGTATTTTCGATTATTTTCTATCTCGTTTCTCCATTTTGCAAAAAGAAAAAAGTTTGCTTCAATATGCACAAAGAGCAGTGAGGATAGTGGCTTGAAATAATTTTTTGAATGGTCAGTACAAAATTCAAATTGGCTGCACCATAGCTCAAGCAGTTAGTCACTGGCTTCCCACCGTGGCGGCCTGGGTTCGATCCCGTGTCTGGTCAAGTGGGATTTGTGGTGGACAAAGTGGCGCTGGGGCAGGTTTTCTCTGAGTACTTTGGTTTCCCCTGCCAATCTTCATTCCACCAATTGCTCCACTATCGTCTGGGGCTGGTACAATAGGTCAGAAGTGGCCGCAGTACTAGGGACTTAGTCCCACCCCACTAGCATTAAAAAAAACTTCATATTCCAATGCAGATATGCAATGAACAGATGGAAGCTTTTCTTTGAAAGGGAGTGTTCTTGACTCCACATTTATATGGAATTAGACGTTTTTATTATTACTGATAGGTTGATTTTATTATGCACAAGCTGCACTGAAACCTAGATTCTTTAGGGAGCTGGGTAGGGAGTAAGACATACATATATTGAAAAGTATGGTTGTCTGGGTTGTAATGTGTTATATTTCAGTAGAACTCCCATGATGTTTTCAGAGAAACATCGATGGATTCAGTAGTTTTTAGTTTTATGATGATTGTTCCAAACTTGTCACAAATTGCCAAGGAAGGTGCTTTAGTTTATATTAAGGACAGATGTGATTAGACAAGCTAACCAGTATGAGAAAAGGGGGCATCTGAAGAATTTTGCTTGTCCCATTGGGTATGGCAACTGAAGGGCCAGCACATTGCAGTGTTTTAAGTGCACCACTAAGAACATAGCAAAAGAAATTGTGAACCACCCAGATGATGAATTACTTACCCATGAAAAGGGGTTGGGGTATCCAAGCGGAAGAGTACAGTGATAAGGATTAATAAGTTTGATTGGTGTCTAATAAAAGACACTAGATAACTTTAACGCAGCCTGTAAGAAAGTCCTTACTATGTTGAAGGAAGAAATTAATTTACACTGATGTGACTCGACCCTAAGGTGGTAATGAACTTTTTTAGAAACACAGTTTAATTGAAAAAAGTGGCTTCAAAAGGGCTTGTTTATAGAAAAGCACTGTAAGTTACCTGAGTTAAGTGAATAAGAAGGGAAGAAGGTAGATTCTAAAGGGTACTGACGTTGGTGTATAACACTCATAATTACTGTGTTTTTGGACTTTTTCCATCTGGCAATCTAGAAACTAGAAAGCGTGTGGGGGGGAGACAGGTACTCAAGTGGGTCCCTCAAAAACCTAACCTCAAGTTAGGACAGAAACAGATCCAGTTTCTGAAATGTCGTGTTTTCTAGTTTCTAGAATAACAGATGACAGAAAAAGTAGAAAAACTCAGTAATTCTGACAGATGAATATGTTTTACCTGGATAAAGCATGGGTTGACACAAGTAATTGAATTTAATTTAATTTATTTACATTCTATAAATCCTAAGCAGGTTAGTACCTTTAGATACAGAACAAGTCAAAAGGTTACATACATAAGTACTGTACAGGCAATTTTAGCTTAAAAATTAATATAACTTAATTTTACATCATTCTGTATTTACATTGAAGTATTCATCTAAAGAGTAGAAGGAATGAGCATGTAGATAATTCTTTAACTCTGATTTAAACTTTTTAGTATCATTGCCCAAGTTTTTAATACTTTGTGGCAGATTGTTGAACACTTTTATGCCAGTAAAGTAGACTCCTTTTTGATATACTGATAAAGTTGATGAGGGTAGGTGGAAGTTATATTTTTGTCAGGCCAGCAATATTTGCGGTATATTGATGCCATTAAGTGCTTCATGCTGCCTATATGTAAGGAGGTGCCTGAATGAATCAAGAGAAAATTCAGGAACACTACTTTATAGTGAGTGGTTCTGTGTTCAGAGTGAGCACATGACAGTATTTTGCCACTGCACATCCAAGGCAACTTGCCAAGTTATTTGCAAGCAACTGTAATAGTGCTTCACATTATTCTGTCAGATGGATTTTGAAAAGAGTGGACCTAATATTCAAGTGGAGATGATGAGTGAAGGTTATTGTATACACATTAACACTTCGCGGACCGGTGATTTAAATATTTAAATCACCCTGGGGACCAGCATTTTTAAACATACTACCCTAACTTGTGCACTGTTCACTTGAAAAATTAACATAAAATCTCCTAATTAATTTTTTGAACTAAAATTTTTGGAGAACACTTACCAATGCTCCTAGAAGTGCTTGAGGGTGTGATATTTCTGGAAACTTTCACCTTTGTGAAGTGCCATTACACAGAACTTGCAAATGTAGACATACTCCTTTTTTTTTGTGAACTGTGCAAACACGGCATTACCTAGAAGTATTCTTCCCCTTGGAATGTTCACTCTTCACAATTTTCACGAGGGTATTTTTCTGCATATCACTCCAGAGTCACCCTGGGGGGTCCACATGAGGCCTTCGTGGGATGGGAGTTGATGGGCCCAGTCGTACTAAGTCTTTGTGTGACCCTGATTCTCCCGCCACCATCTGGACTGTAGCCCAGGCCTTTGCCACATTCATCAGAAATGCTTTGTACTTCAATTTTGAATCAGGGTTTAGATTTTTTGCTGTCCCTGCAATGTTACTACGCACAATGTTATTACCTGCATTATCGTCAGAGCTACTGTCACTTTACTGTCTGTGGCCACAATTCTTTGTTGTCCCCCGTCACTGTCGCTGTCTGAATGACAGTCCATTACTACGCGTCTCACAAGGCAGGTCAGCTAGGTCATCAGAGGAGAATTTGTCCTTGATCCATTCTCCCCAGTAGCTACTGGCTGATACACACAGCTTGAAGAAGGCAAAGCATTTTCCTTTATAGTCGGTTAAGTAAACAGCAAGATCAAGTTACTGACTGCTAACTAAACATTCCAGAGTCTTTATCATGCATCTGCAGGCAGTTGTGTGCAATGTAGGTGGCGCCAGAGCGAGGTATAGTGTGTTGCAACTTACCGTTTTCTAAAAGCCTGTTAACACACGAATGGTCCGCCATGTTTAAAAGCGAAAAACCTCTTAAAGGGTGTGCGGTCTGCAAAGTGTTAATACTGACAATTTTGTGAAATGGGTATGAGGAGAAGGTGGTGGCTGTTAGTAACTGTAACAGTTAGTGCACCTTACCAACAAAAACAGATATTTAGACATTAAATGGACATGATGACTGTTTGAGATGAAATGGAGTTATTGAGAACAGTTAGAAAGCTGCACATTAATAACTTCTATGAGGCCAAAAGGTAAAGGGTTCAAACTGGATCAACTTCTAGAGGTGCATGTACACAGTGCCAGGTTTCCAGCTTACATATGTTATCTGAATTCCAGAGAGTAACTGTAGGCTTGAATTATTAATCACTGTATGAGCCTCACAACACGAGCAAGGAAATACATTTTAAGAGGCTGCAAGAACTTGTGACAGTTGGGTGTCATCACATTCTTTGATGAAACTGCATTTGCAGCCATATTCATATTTTAGGTGATGGATGGCATATTGGAGAGACATCATAGACTTACAATTAAACTAGGCAGCTGTGACAGCAGCGATAACATGAGCAGGGTGAAAGTGATTTTTTTTTCTTGCCCTTTAGCTTCCCCTAACATGTGTAATATGAGGGCTGTTTGGGAAGTGACCTCCAGTGAGCTGTTAACAAAACAGACGCTGAGAAAAAGATATTATATACAAAAAAATACTTACATACTTGAGCTGCTTCTCAACGTAGTCACTACCAGAATTGAGGTACTTGTATCAGGGACCAAGTTTTTGCATGCCTGTGTCAAAGATGTCTTCCACCTGTGACCTCAGCCACATTTTGACACGTTCTATCAACTGATTATTGTTAAGGTGTTGTGTGTGGTCAAACAACTCCCTGATAAGATTCTCCAGCAGTACTCGAGTAGAAGCAGTTGTGTGGAAATGCATGTTGTCCTGGAGAAGCACCACACCGGATTTCAGCATTCCGTCCTTTTTGTTCTGAATGGACCATTGCAGTTTTTCTGGTGTTTTACAGTACACTTCTGATGTTATTGTGGACCCTTATTGCACAAATTCCATCATCAGCACTCCTCTCGTGACCCAGAAAACAGTTTGCTGTCATCTTTCTGGCAGACGTTTATTTAGAGTTTTCTGGTTTGGTGAATATATATGCATCCACTGCTCTTTGTTTTCAACATTCCCAAATGAAACCAATGTTCAGTCACCTGATATGATGTGAATGAGAAATTCATCGCCATCTTTGTGGTATCAGTCTAAAGAAGGCTACAAAAGCCAAAGTCATTCTCTACGTTTTGTGTGCACTCATGACCATTTTTTGGAACCCATCTTGCGCAAAACTTATGATAGCCTAGCTAACTGCAATGATCTCATAGAGAACAGTGCATGAAATTTGTGGAAATTCACATTAAATTTATGAAATTGTGAAGTGCTGTCTTTCACAAATTTTTTGGTCAACACTTTGAACTAGATCACCACTTAATTACAGATGGCTGACCACTTCACTCTTTATCTTGAACATTCTACACCACTGTCTTGCAGTTCCTTCACTAATTACATTTTGACCATAAACCATGCATAATTCACTATGGATTTCCATGACTCATGTTTCTAGCATGAAGAAAGTGGACAATAGCACAAATTTCGCAGCTGGTGGGGTTATCAGTTGCAGGACACATCATAACTGTAGAGACAAGAGCAAACACTATGTGACCTATTATGTGACAGTTTAGAAGGAAGTGAATTATGTGGCACTACCTCGCACATACGAGCTCTCCCCCACTCCTACAGTTGCCTATAATAAATGGAGGTTACTTTCTGATTAGCCCTCATATATGAAAGAGGCAGTGGATATTAATGATGCATATTGATTTGGTGCATATGTGATGTAATGTGGGTGGTCTGATACCATAGCATTACAGTCAGGTTAGTTTCTGTTGTATTGGTCACAGGAATATAACCTGCAATTGTGTGCATGTTTGTGGGCATAGGTATGCATGTAACATGCAGCATTTATATATGCTCTGTATTTGCTTTTATAGCATTGCTTTCAGTACTGAACCGCTGATGTAGTAACCTTTGCATTCTTAGATGATAATAAGCAAAATATAATTCACCTAAATATTTTAATCTTTTCACAAAAAAGCAGGGTGCTAGGTGTCAATTGTAAATGGTAATTCTCTATTACAAAAGATTGCAATTATCTGTGTTGCAAAATTTCATAGAAGAACAAAGTAATTGGTGGTAAGAGTGAGGCTGACATTTTATAGAATGGTATTTTGAATTCTGTACCCTTATATGCCCTTCATGCCACATTTCTTTGTTTCTCTTGTGGACATTACTTCAGGGCTGTTGTGGTAATTTTAAACTTCACTCTTTACATGTTGGTGTTGTGAAATATTGCATATCCATTAAGCATCGGTCAGTCATGCTTATTTAACCTGTAAGGTAAAGCTCCCTGTAACATCGAGGTTCCCACATTTTCTAGACAGTTGACTCATAGATGATGATGAGGTTTATTTAACCTGTATGTTAGCTTAATTGGTTATTTATGTTGGAGACTGCCAGTTCTTTGTAATGTGCCTAATAAATGCCTCACTTCTGATAACCTGTTCCTGAAGGGTTCCAATGCTTTGTAGGTTCCTGGCCAAAGAGCAGAAAGTGCATCAGAACAAATTCTCATGCTTGTCCTAATGCAGGTCAGAGTGATGCAGGTGTGGCGAGCTCAAGTTACACAGGGGGCCCAGGGCCACAGCGAGGAGGTAATTACAGCCAACCCAGCCAACCCCCTGGCTTCCACCCATACCGTCGCATGTAAGTTGGAGTGGGTAGGACAAGACAAGGAGACTGTTCTGTATAGACTAAGGAAATGTATGCACGTATCATTAAGGAGTTGCAGTAAAACCTTGTTAAATTTATGTTTATTTTGATATAAACAGCTTAAAAAGTTTCCAGCTGGTACTGTATTTTACAATAGATCAGATTTTTTTGTTACTTTTTCAGTACATGCGCAAGTAAGTAACTAGGTTTTACAGTAGTTGCCCTATAAATAGAATTAAAATGCACAACTTGACTATGAAGGTATAAATAAACCTTGAAGTTATTAGGTGTCAGTATCAACTTTTTAATTATAAATTGAGTATTTGTTAATACGTGACAGAATTCCACATATGTGTTTTGTTTCATTAGCTTTGACTGTTTGTGTTTTTAGAGTTTGAAAGAGACAGACCATTGTTAACTTGTGTTAGCCCAAATATTTTCAGTTTGAAAAAGAACTTAGAATTTTCTGTGTGTAGCAGACTTTGAAGATGTTCCTTATATGTATGATCAGCTTTTGTTCTGTTAATACTGGTAGTTCTGTGGTTGCATCAAATTACTGCATTGAAAGTGGAGACCATTCATGTGAGATGTCTTTGCTTTTTCACCAAAAAGAAAAGTGAACACTGGGAAATGAGGTGAAAAACTGATGTCCATAATAAGTGAAAGTTTTGTCCATTACAACATGCCATATATTTTATACCAACTTATCGGTTACCTGTCCCACGTCCATCAGGTGCATTCAGGCAATATTGTGAAGCCTTCTATGTTTGTAATCTAGTTGGTTTTGTGAAGTAAAAATGTCATGTTTACAGGTCTTGGATTCTTTTGTATGTGTAAAGAACCATCAAGAAGTGTTTTTCCTCATGTACCATTAGTATATTTTCTGCACATAATGTGGTAAAAACATTCACATTGGCTAATAAAAAAGAAAACTCCTTTCATGAAGGCATTATTCTCATATAAGACACTTTACAAAAGTATGTCATATGATACACATTGTGCAGAAATGAAAGAATTTCTTTTCTTAATGGTTTCTAGCAAAATGCAACTATATCGATACGTTCACTGGACAGTTATACTAGATATAGAAAGACGCATACCAGTGTACATTTGGTATGTCAAGCACATTTCTGTGTACCAAGCACAATGTATACACTTGAAACAAGTGCGGTGTAGGGAAGGTTGGGAGACTGCAGACTGCAATGTCCAGCCAAGACAGAAGCTGTAAGGTGCCCAGCTACCGAAGACCCCTTTATGTACTGAGTTGAATTTCTTAATATCTCTGGCGTAATGTGAAGGCCAGTGGTAAGAATGTTTGGAGGCTGTGTGATACTGCAAGCACTGCATCTCCATCTCTCACCCTTGTACATTCCCTGATCCTCATCCAGTTTTTCCATAGTGCAGCTGAATCAGAAGGGTACTTGTATAGGAGAAAACTAGTATAGTTCTTTTGAGGATGTTACTATGTTAGATTTCCAGGTTCCATTGGTAACGTATTCTTCAAGATTAATTTTATCAGTGAATAACTGGTCTATGCTGGTAGGAAGGTAAACCTTTATTCCAGAATTTTACACTGCAGTCTTGAACCATAGAATTCTGTACTGCAAGTATTATTTTAAAAGTTGTTTAGACTGTTTACCACCATGGGGGGATACACAGTTCTCATCTCTCATGGACTCTGTGCAAGGTCACAACATGGCTTACATGTGCTAATGGCATCAGAAACCAAAAAGTCGCATGACACTGCAACACAGCCTGACTTGAAACTACCACCCTCCAGGTGGTCCTGCATTTGTGTGGTATTATTTTTGCAGTTGTGCTCTGCAACGGAGTTCAGTGATACATTAAATTTTCCACTTAATGTCTTGCACTTTCTCTTGTACTTAAGCTGTTTGCTTCTATTTGAACACTGTATTGGATCATGCTGAATTAAGGGCCGATTTTAATATTGTAATTTTATAGCTTAAAAAATTCTCATAGGAGTTACAGGTACAGAATTTAATTCAGTACATATAAGGGTTACTTAACAGAGTTTATGGTGTGTTGCTTGTATCATTTGAAGTCCATTCTTTTTGATGTCATGTGTTTGTAACTTAGTTTTGATCTATTGAATTGATGTTTCTTTCTTCAAAATTTAAGTGTGAATTAAATATATCCATAGAGACTTAATCTGAGAGGATGATATATTAAATTATTTTTTGGTGTGATTAAAGTAAAACTTCCACCACAGGCCAGATTTTGATAAACGTTCATAAATGTTTTTAATCGCTAGGTGGGGTTGTATTGAATTATTATTTAGTGCATCAAGTTTTTAGTTAATAAGTATCATGAAATGCGACATGTTTCAGCCTTATATCACCTTCAGGAGCATCCAATTATAAAAATATATTCTACATTGGTTTTAATAGAATTGTTTAAAACTTATTTAATTTTATGCTTAAAAGCACTATTGGCATTAAAATTGAATAATATAAGAAGCTAATGAAATAGAGAAATAAAATCATACTTTGCATGGTGTAATGCAGACATTTCAGCATTTCAGTGTGAAAATATGGTCAATGAGATTTTATGGCATATGAAGTGGACACTGAAGAACAAGTATGAATAGTGAAGGAACTGCATTATTTTAAATACTGGTATGTAATCAAAAGTTTTTACAGTTCTGGTGGCTGTTGTTTTATTAATATAAAACTCAGTGAACTGAAAATATAGGTCTTTATGTTTATTTATGAGGTTGTTTAAAAAAGTTCCTTCCCCTTATAGTATATATATATGCCTACACCTTAGGCTGTATTTATCCTAGAAATCCTACCTCCATGATAATTTAATTTTGGTTGATAATACTTCTGTTTTCTGTTTTGAGATTTTATTTCTGTTAAAACTTCCAGTTATTTGATTCGTATGGTTTGTGCGGGAGTGTTTGCATGTGAAATCATCACCATTTGTTGTGACCTGAGCCTTTTTGTTTATTTTTGTCCAAAAATTGGGAATGTTGAGTGGTACAGTGTATAATCAGAAAGAATGGTTAGTATGCATAGACGAATTAGTACCACTGACATGCTTGTTATACATTTCAAGAACACGGAAAGTATGTACTGGTCATTGCCTCCATTGGTGTACCTGCAAGAGAAAAGTGCAGAGTTGAGAGTCTGGCTATAGTTAAGAAGGCTTTTGGGAAGGTTCTGTTGATCATTCTAGCCATAGGGTCGGACAAAATAACGTCACCAGGGAGGTCTGACCAAGGAGTTACTGGAGACAAGGGGTATCCATTCTCCAAGCCGTAGCAATGGATCCTTCTTGACTGCACTGAATTGTCTTACATGCTAGTGGACCCCAAGCTTTGTAAAGCCAGTGAGGTTAGAGGACACAGAGGCCTTTCCACCGACACTTGAAACCGAATTCGCAACTTGGGTAGCCTTTCCCGAAGGTAACAGTAATCCCCTAAATGCTGCGTCAGAGTTACTATACTTTACTTTACTGTTTACCCTCCAGTGATTTCGTCTTGGCTCCAAGCTCCTTGAGGATCACAACCAGAGATCTTTTTCCTTTTTTGGAACTGAACCCTTGTGCCTAGTCCATATGTAAAATTGTCTCTGACAAGAGGCTGGGTTTATTTCTTGTAAATGATATGTGGAAATTCATTTTGTACCTCGCAGGAAGGAGCCGGGATAGCGTAGTCGCTATAGCGATGGGCTACATGCTGGACGACCGAGAGGTCAGAGTTTGAGTCCTGGTAGGGTCAAGAATTTTCATTTCTCCATGTTGTCAAGACCAGCTCTGGAGTCCACCCAACACAGTGGGTACCAAGGGCTCTTTCCTGGGGGTAAAGCAGCCGGGGCATGAAGCTGACCACTCACTTCAGACTAGTTCAGAGGTCAAGAAAATGTGGATCTATACATCGACTCCCTCATACATCGTCATGGTGTAGTGCACAGACACAACTTTACCTTTTACCTCACTGGAAACATGTTTCCGCTTGAAAGACCAACCGATTAACTCAGTTTAGGGAAATAATCGCTGTTTATTATGAGAAACTTAAATGTAGACGGTAAAGTTGCCCCTGTGCATAACTAATTAAGCATTATGCCATGAAGGCCTTTGGGGAGTGGATGTATACATCCACAGTTTCTTGACCTCGGCACTAGCTGAAGGTGAGTAGTCAGCTTCACACCCTGGATGCTTTACCTCTGGGGAAAGAGCCCCCAGTGCCCATTGGATAGGACCCCAGAGCTGGTCAGGACGACATGGAGAAGAGAAAGTTCTTGACCCTACCGGGACTCGAAATCCTGGCTCCCATAATGAGAATCATACAAGACATACATACACTGCATGAGCAGAACGCAGAGTTTTAGTGTGTTCAAGCAAGTGGTATGTATAATTACCAGTTGGCTATACTGATCGTGATACAGCAAGGTTAGTCAAGTAGTTACGACGCATACTGCTCAAAGTGAGACAGCTACTATCATTTGTAATTTCACATGCTGTGAGAAATGGCCACCCCCTGCACCAACATGGTTGTGTTTCAGGTGGCTTGACTTGAATGTCCAGAGACTAGCCTAGTGCCAAAATTGAGTACATTCTGTATATGAGTATGTTGCCCACCTTGACGTCACCATTCAGTATGTTCTTCTGTTTTGAAGGAAGTTGGAACTTAGCCGTGCAGTGTTAGCTGAGAACCTTAAAAGGAAAAGACCACCTTGGAGACCTGAGTGTAGATGAGAGAATAATATTGAAGTGGGCCAAGAGGTTATGGTGTAGATTTAGCTGGTTAGCATAGGTTTCAGTGACTTTCTGGGATGTGCTCTTTCCTTGTGGTTATTCAGTTTCATTAAAATGTGGAAGTTTGTGTTCGGTGTGTCAGCGTAGACTGCCCTGTGCACCTGGGTAATAGTAGAGACATGTTATGTTTTGTTAAACACAAGTTTTATGACAGTAGTTTGATGTTAAAAGTATTGAAATAATGGACACTATGGACCAGTGAAATCTTAGACCAAGTGAGATCAGATGGCTTAAATAGAATAAAAGTGTCAAATAAACTTAAATGTTACACCCTTTACAGTGATCATCTGAGATGCCCTGCAACTGCCCATGAAGATGGAATGTTTGGCGTTCTGCGTCATAACAGTGGGAATTCCTGTAGGATGTAGGAAACGGTAAAGGGTACAGCACAAAAAAAAACGAACAAACTTTGTGGCTTGTAGTCCGCAAGCGAACTATACCGACTGAGTGTCCGCCACTTGTTGGCGAAGTTAGTGCCAAATTTTTGCGGTTAGAGGGTGTTGCGTGGTCATCGCAATGGATTTCCACGGCCTTAAAGCTTGGTTTTCTAGACCAGAGCCACTATTTCCTTGAAATAGCTCTTCAGTTATCCTCATGAGGCTGAGTGGATCCCGTTCCAGATCCACTACTCTGGAAGTTCCAGGAATTGAACCCGGGACCTCTGGGTCTGTAGCCAGCCTGTCAGTGACAGGCTCTTTTTCCTATATACATACTTACAAATGCCGTTTTTTTCCTACAAATGTCAGTAAAATTCGAAGAAACATCACAGTCCAGGCATGCAAGAGTGAAGACATAACAACTGTGACATGCTTGTCACAAAATTCCTACACTGGACAAGCTCTGTGTCGACCAGGATTTGGTCTGATTAGTCCACTAGTGATATTGATGCCCTGGGAGAGAGGGGTGGGGGTCAGGTAAGTGTCTGTCCAGAATACAGCAACCACAACTAGCAACGTTACCAACTGCAATAAGGCAAAACTGATCTACGCCCTGGCCGCTTTGCTGCTGGTACCCATTGGATAGGAGGCTGGGTGAGCCCCAGAGCCAGTTAGGATTAGACGGAGAAGCGAAAATTCTTGGCCATCCAGGTATAGGCAGTCACTATACCGACCGCTATCCAGTTAAAGGGTATTACAGTTATTATTTTATGTTCTAAAATTGACAAAATAGGCTTGAATGACTGTAATGCTTTGAACAGTGTTTTAAAGCTGACAGATCATTATAATACATAATTTGAAATTTATTACTAATAACAAAAGTATGTTCTGATGGAATTGTTGGTTATGATGATAAAAGAATTCAATAAGTAGTAACAGCTTAATTTCTGGTATGATTTGAGGTTCTCACAGCAGTTATGAAGAGTACTGCTGGAAAATAATGGACTACACAGCATTATATCAACTTAATTTCTTGTCCTACCAATTGATAGGCCTGATAACTTAAATTTGAAATATAGTATATATTTACAAAAAAATAAAGGTTAGTTACAAATGACAGTTTTCTTGTAAGGAGAGATAAATAGCGGGCATTTACAATAGACACCCAGGAGCCATTGTTCTGAAGTGGGTATCCTGAACATAGCAAGTGTCAATAAAGAAGTAATGCCAGTTAATTTTTACCTATAGCAGTAAGTGAGTGTGAATAATAATGTGAAATAAACATGAGGTTAATTTTCTCTGGAAATTCTCAGTTGCAATATCTGCAAAGATGACATGCTGTATTATTTACTTCTGAAGTATATGCTAATAGCTGTAAGTGATGGCTTCTGCTTTTCCTAGATGCCATGTTCTTTGAGTAATCTGAAATGTAATTATGATCAAGCCAGTGCTTGCCACCTGCATTCTTCCATCAATTCAGTAACTGAATAACTAGTCACTTTCAGATGACAGCATGTTCTATGTTATGTGAACGCACATACAATAAACTTAATAATGTTCAGGAGACCTGAACAGTTCATAGAGATGTCATGTGGCTGCTGTATGACACTTCCCTTAGGAGGCAGAAATAAAAAAGTGGTAACCATCAGGTCCAGGCCAGTTTAACCTGGAGAATGAGTCCACAGTACCCGATGTATGGGAGACTGTGTGGGCCACATATCCAGTCTGGACGCTGTGGAGTGGAGGAAAAATCTCCTTGTTAGGAATAAAACTGTGACTCATTTGTTGTTCAGCCTGTAAAAATATAAAGTGTAAAGCCCATGTGCTTAACTAATTAAGTACTACAATAAGGCGAAAGGGGGAGTGGATGTATAGATCCACATTTTCTTGACCTCTGTATTAGTTTGAGGTGAGTGGTTGGGTTCTCACCCCGGCCGCTTTACCCCCCGGGAAAGAGCTCCCGGTATCCATTGGTTAGGAGTTTGTTTGGGCCCCAGAGTCGGTCTGGGCGATGTAAAGAAGAGAAAATTCTTGACCCTACCGGGACTCGAACTCCGACCCTCAGGACCGCTCACGATGCTGTGTGGCTGGTCCCCCTTTGTTCCTGGGCTCGTAGCAGTGTTTAATATGCATGATTCACAAGGTTTATTACTTAGAGCGTATGACGTGCGGCAGTGTTAGAAGGGGTTTTTTATGCTAGTGGGATGGGACTAAGTCCCTTGTACTGAGGCCACTTCTGGCCTATTGTACCAGCCCCAGATGATAGGCGGGTTAGATTGTGGAGCAATTGGTGGGATGAAGGTTTATATAACCATTTGTTCTTAAGTACGCATCTCGCTAACAGATGACGGTGTTAAACGGCAGACTCTAGCGCTACTGGTGGTGGTGCCTAGAAAGAAGTCCTGCGGTTATTTGGCGGGGAGCCTCGAATCGATTCTCGTGCTGTTGGACTAGTTAACTGCCGGTAGTTGTGTGAACTCGCGGCAGAAGTCGACACGTGTGTTGGTTCGTTTTCCAAGGCGTGCCGCACCGGTAGCGTGTGCGAATGTGAGAGTTTTATGATACAGTATAGTTGTAACGGACGAAAAGTGGATATATTTTAACGGTAATATAGGTGTGAATATCTTGACAGCAAGTTCGAAATGTCTGAGAAGGGCTCTGCTGATGATAGTAGAAGAAATTCGTGGGGAGTTGAGCTTGGAAGCATGGATAGGAGAACGCGATTTCAGGTAAGTAATGACTGGACAAAGCAGTTGTAATCTGGGCACAGTCGTTCTTCCGTTACATTGTAACCCATGACTCTTTATTCTAACGGTTGTAGCCTTACATATTATCTATGCGTTTTCGTTACCATACATTGCACTACGAATGGAAATCTGAATGAAGACGTTCGACGCACAATTCTCTTTGAACTAGCAGGTATTCTTCTGAACGTTTACAGATTGTCTTACATAAAGAGCGGTAGTTCACTTTTACGCGCCGCGTGAAGAAGTTTGACATGAATAAATTATACACATGTTCAGAAATGTTATAGACACGTAATAGCTATGTGTATGTTAGCATTCTGCTGAATGTCTTCTTATACCTTAAACGAGTTTAAACCGCTTAATTTACCTTGGGTTTTCTGCGAAATAATTTTATGAATGAAAAGTAACTCAGGTTTCGTGTAACAACACCATTTCCCTCAGTCTGCGTGTCACAGTGATGCTGGAGAGAGTAAGGACTGATGTTTACAAATATTGCATTATCAACGCTATCGTGTCAGGTCCATGTGGCTTGTCACGGTGTCATGCTATCTCTGTCGTCGTCCGACACTTCCTTTCTTATTAACTAGGTTTGTATGATATAATCTCTTATGGTGTTCTGTTTTCTACTCTTCTCACGTGTTGTCTTCAGTTCGATAATTTTGTGTAAATTTGATGATTTTTTGAATTTTTAATTATTTCAGAAACCACAATTTCTTGCATGATCCAATAGTGCGTAACCAGCAATTATCATAAGTTTAATTTCTGTTGCCGATACTTACGGCCGCCTCTGTGGGCTAGTGGTCAGAGTTCCTGGCTAGAGGTCCGGGTTCGATTCTCGGCGCTACCAGATTCTCTGAGAAGTAGTGGGTCTGGAACTGGTCCACCCAGCCTGGTGAGGATAATTGAGGAGCTATTTCAAGGAAATAGTGGCTCCGGTCTAGAAAACCGAAATTAACGGCCGTGGGAATTCGTCGTGCTGACCACTCGACACCCTCTACCCGCTAAAGTTGCCACTAACTTCGCCTACAAGCGGCGGTCGCTCGGTCGGTATAGTTGGCTTGCCGACTACAGGCCACGGAGTTTGTTTTTTTGTTTTTTGTCAGTATGCACATCAGTAATTCCCGTGCGGCCGCTAGCTCTTTCATAATAGTAAGAACTCCTGCGTTTTGAGAATCATTTCCCAGTGTTGAAATGAATTTTCGTAAAGATAAAAATGTCCCTGTGCCTAATAATTAAGCACCACACCATCAATAGACTCTTCGAGGGAAATGTTGAGGAACCGTAAAGCAAAATGTTAACTGACCGGACCTTCACACAGTTTAAGAGCCCAAAGAAAGTATTCGAACGGAAGTTTACTGTTTCCTAAGATGAACTCTAAAGCGTGAAGGTAAACTTTTTACCGAGGTGCCAGGTATGGATGCAGAGCAACGTGAAGTATTTTCGGAATATGCTGTAATCTGGATGAGTCATATGTATATTGTGTTTATCGATTCTGCTGTCAGCATCTTCCCTTTCCGGCTTGACGGGGGGGGGG
>NW_019737091.1:969804-991272 GCF_002891405.2 Cryptotermes secundus | reverse complement strand
AAAAAAAAATCGTTATCTGGATCTTAGACCGCTTCTGCGGTCTAGTGGCCAGAGTTCCTGGCTACAGATGAAGAGGTCCCGGGTTCGATTCCCGGCGTTACCAGATTTTCTGAGAAGTGGTAGGGCTGGAAAGGGGTCCACTCGGCCTCGTGAGGATAATTGAGGAGCTACTGGAATGGAAAAGTAGCGGTTCCGGTCTAGAAAACCGAAATTAACGGCCGTGGGGATTCGTTGTGCTGACCACGCAACACCTCTATCCGCTGAAGTTGGCACTACGCCGACAAGCGGCGGTCGCTCGGTCGGTATAGTTCGCTTGCGGACTAATGTCACGTAGTTCTTTTTGTTTGTTATCTGGACCTTAAAGAACCAGAGTGTGAGGACGTGAACTGGATTCACCTTCTCGAGTGTTGCAAAAGGTAGAAAATTCCCTATCTTCTCCAGCTTCTCTAGGAGGATTGATTAGTGTAGTCAGAGAGTTCAGTTACCTTTCAAGTAATGGGTGTGATAGACCCCAGAGTAGAGTGCAATGTTCGGAAGGTTTTGAAGTGTTCCTGTTTTCAGAATTTCATTCGTCTGTTATCGCAGTTTGCAGAAAATTGTTTAGCCCACTGTTCGCGGCCATACATATTCCCATCATATTCTGACGTCTTCCTGCCTTGTGCTGTGGCTCCTATGAGGCGATCAATTCATGTCTCGACATTCACTAGCAAGCTCCAGCTTACCAGCGACATTGTCGCTGTACTGGCTTCTGCCCCGGAACTGTTGGAGGGTACTAAGTATCATAATCGTGCGTTGTCCTTCTGTGCACTGTGCATGTTTATGCTACACTGAATACATGACGGGAAACACGGACCAAGTATGTTCACCTCCCGGAAAAGAGAGATCATTGCAGTACAATGATTTCCTGCTTGGCAATCGGATGAAGCAGATATGTGGGTGGTCCTCCAGTTCAGTGATTGTTACTCGCTTTATTTAACTGCGCTTTATCAACCGATAGGCCCGTCACTGTAGCCGAGCAGTCTAATGGCTTGTACTGTCTTCGCTCGCTCGGAAGCCGGTATCATGGTTTCGAATCCCACACAAGGCATGGATATTTGATGTGTGTATGCGTTTATTCTGTGTTTATGTTGTCCTTTGTTTAGGGAGAGGCCTTGCGACAGGCAGATAACTCGTCCAAGGTGTCCTATCGTCTGTAAAATGATCATGAAACTGAGAAATCAGGCCTATGCTCCAAAGCGGGAGCAAGAGGAGAGAAAAGAATATCAACTGATAGCCGATAAGATAAGCTGAAGGATGTTAGTCGTGAAAATAGCATAACTTTCAGGAACAAAGAGAGGGAACATCTGAAAAAAAAAAGTGAACTTGAAACAACTAGTTATACCTGAATTTAATTAACCACCACACCATAGAGGCTTATGGGAGAGTGGAAGTTTCACTCTACCATTCCTAATCTTTGCACTCGATAGAGATGGGTACTCAGCGTCATGCCCCTACCGATTTACACCCGGCGAAGCAGATCCCATTACCCATTGTATAGGAGGCTGTGTGGGCTCCAGAGTCGGTTTTGACCCCGTGGAATAAAGCGAAATCTCATGCCCCTGCCGGGAATCGAACCTCTGTCATCCAGCTAGTAACCTAGTCACTATACCGACTGAGCAGTCATGACTCCATGGTATTTTGAATACCTGCCTACCTGCCACTCGGTGCTACAGCCCTGGGTGAGCCTTAGCCTCCTCTACAACCAGTCTCCACAACCAGTGCGTGCTGCCATAGGAATGGACCCACGCATGGTGACCCGAGGCTGGTTGTTAGGTTTCTGAACAAAATTCTTTTTACAGGATCAGGTTGTTAGCCTTATGCCCAATCCCCAACCTGGAGGACCAGGGTATCTCTCTTAGTCTGGACTTTATCATTTGATTTTTCCTGCATAGGTGACCCTAGTTGTAGTTAAACTACCGTCAGCGTAGCTCTCCAGGTCACAGAGTCACGCATGCCCCACCACCACGACAAGTTGGAGACACCTTTTGGGTGGTATTTTGAATAGGTGAAGATAATACTTCAGTCATGTGCTGAATGTAGTCTTGCGTATGTTAATACAAAGCAGTTTTACGTTTGAATATTCACAGTTCCTATTCTAATATATTTCCCCAGAAAACGTAACTACGTTGTAGAGAATGCTTCTTACCGTCGGTAGCGTTTTGGAATCGAAGAAATAAAGTACATAAAACTTCGTGACGATGGTACTTTAGTAGAGATATTATGGTTCTGGACATTATTCATCGTCCTGTTAATATTTCAAAACACAACGTTTCGGAGACTGGATTCTGTCTCCGTCTTCAGGTAAAACCTCATTTGGGCCCAATCGATAGAGCCAGTCCCTGTCTACATAGTTCGGAGATAGATTGGGCCCAGCTGAGGTTTTCTTCCCTGAAGACGGGGACAGAATCCAGTCTCCGAAACGTTGTGTTTTGAAATATGAACAGGACGGCGGATAATGTTCAGAAACACGATATTTCTAAATACAGTACCTGATTATAGCCATTTGAAGCTGAAACAGAGTACTGGAGGCGACTTATTCTTCATGATATGTATCTAACTGTTGTTTTCCATCGTGCCGGGCGAGTTGGCTGAAGTAGTGACGTCACTTCACTTGTATGGGGGAGTCTCTACTCTTCCTGAGAATTGTTATGCCCTTTATCAGCCCCTTTCTTCGTATATTTGACTCTCAGTTGCTCCCTATCCAGTCCTTTCATTTCAGGATACATGTATCTTTTATCCTCCCTGAGAACTGTTATGCCCTTCATTTGACTATACATGTTCAGTTCCTCGGCACAGAATTCGTGAGCAACTTCACGATATACTCCTGCCGGAAACTGAACAACTTCAGTCCAGTTCACAACTTGGCTCTTTACGATTGAGGTATCAGTATCATCGCTTAATAACCGATTAACTTTTGCATTGCTGTTGCAGGTGAACCGCGTAGACGCTACGACTTCCAAGGGAGGACAGGATGCCGAGGAAGGCGAACCTCTGCGTGGTCGTAGAGACGACGAGGAAGGTTCTCACCGGGGTTCGTTAGAGGATCTGCAGCGCGCCACCTCGCCCACCATGCTCCTCTCGCATACTTCTGACCACGACGGATACGACACGCGTTACGCCAAGAGTTTCCGTCATTTCACTCGTGAGGCGCTGCCCCGTCTCGATAACTACCGCAATATAATGTCCATCCAGGCTGCCTACCGGCCCACGCTCGAAGAACTGCACAATGAAACTCTCCACGGCAAGGTGAGCACATTGTTCTTACTAGTCCCCTAAAATCTCCTTTGGTCACTTCATCTTTTGTTGATCATATTCCAAAATTCAGTTTCGTCTCTCAGATTTTACTCGGCATACTGCCAAAAGCTGAAGTCATGCATTTCCTGACTTGTTAGCATCATGTCTGTGATGACGTTCATGAATATGGACCAGGCTCGTTATGTACGGCACATTACTGTAATGTGCTGTCTGCTTGATTAAGTTCTGGTGACAGACTTTACATGTATCGAACTTTCTGACTGCAGACATGGCTCTCAATTGTCCAATTGTCGCTATTGCAGGAGAACGCCAATAGGACAGGACGGCACGATACCTATCCTCGTACTGCCAAAGGTTAACGACCGTTTGACCTCTCATAAAATCAGTCGTAGACACACACATGGCTACGATAGTTCCATAAACCTAAGGCTCTGGTCACGCTGGAAGCGGAACAGCAGGAGCGTATCCGATAGGAGTTCCCCGATCGTTCAGTAGAATTCAGTACCCCAGTGAATTTAGTATTATCAGTCTCTGCTGTCATAAAGACACGCAGCTAGACCGCAGCCTTCACACTCACGGAAGGAACGAGTAGAGTATGCTTATTACTTCCTGTTCTGATCGACTTTTCTGCCGAAAGACAATTTGTCCTCGGACTTGGTCGGTTGGACTACGATCCGATCTGCTTGGAGGCGCTGACAGTGTGACCACACTCGTTAATAGATGGTGTGATTCCGACCGACCAGTTGACGAGATTCCTTTCGGATACGATCCGGCATGTTTCACATGCAGAGCCACCGCAGTCTAAGAAGTGCAAATTAAGAGTACACAGGCTGCTGTCTACCATGTTTATATCTGCAAATTCACCGAAATTGTCGGGAGTTTCACGCTGTAAATCTGTCGCTGGCATATCTTTGAATAAATTACAATAGGTAAATTAGAATAAGTTGTAGTTCGGAGGTATAGCTCCATGCATTCAGAACCTGGGTTCTAGATGGAGGTGAGTAGTCGTCTTCTCGCACTGGCCACTTTACCTCCAGCGAGAGGGAGAGAGAGAGGCCGTAGTACTCGTTCGATAGGAGGTTGGACGGGCCTCAAAGCCAGTTCTGACGCGGCGGCGGACCCGAATTTGTAACTCATCTGGCCCGAAACCTACTCAGCTTACTGACTGAGCTACCAAGCTGCCACCAATTAATTACTTACTCGTAAGTAACTGACGGAGTGACCAAGTGACGAAATAATCTGTTCACAAGTGAGAAGACCACTGGAATCAGACGAATCCTGTCCACACACTCACGCGTTGTTACTGCAAGATATTTTGTAATATTGAAGCATGCCGTCTTCTGGGATGTGATGCCGTGTAGATCTTGTGTGAACCGATGTTCTGGAGGAACGTATTGCCTCCATCTTCAGGGTAGAAAAATCCGCGAGCGGGGAACCAGCGTTTATTTAACGAAGTTTTTTTTTTTCTCCCAGTAGCATAGGTTACGAACAGGATGTTGAGAATATTTGGACCGAAGAGAGTTGAAGAGACAGGAGGTTGGAGAAAACTGCATAATGAAGAGCTTCATAACTTGTACTCTTCTCCAAGTATAAATAGAATGATCAAGTCAAGGAGGATGAGGTGGGCAGGGCATGTAGCACAAATGGCGGAGAAGAGGAATGCATATAGGATATTGGTGCGAAAGCCAGAAGGAAAGAGACCACTGGGAAACCAAGATGTAGGTGGGTGAACAATATTAAAATGGATCTTAGAGTGATAGGACGGGATGGTATTGATTGGATTGATCTGGCTCAGGATAGGGACCAGTGGAGGGATCTTGTGAACACGGTAATGAACCTTCGGGTTCCATAAAATGCTGCAGATTTGGCTTCTTCTCAAGAAGGGCTCAGCTCCATAAGTAAGTAAGTAAGCACAGGTTACACTTCGTCGATGGGAAGGTGTTCATAAATGGTCAGTAGGTAAGGATTTGGTAGGAAGCGGTCATATAATTTAAGGCAAGCTGACATTCTCTTGGAGAGACGCAGAAGAACCACGAAAAGATCTCAGGATGGCCGGCTGCTCGGTTGAGATTCGAACCGAGTACGTTCCGAATACCGATTCCAATGGTGAGACTGCATAATGCATGGGAGATACATTCATTTATTCAGATAAAGTATCCATCTTTATTTCAGAGACGGAGGCCATTAAGGGGCAGTATTTCGTCACATTTATTTAGAATTGGTTTTAAAAATAGTGGAGTACTAAAAGAAACAAAGTCATAATAAGACCCAATATAACAGAACGCTTGTCTCAAAATAACCACCAGTAAACTGTGCGGTCCCAAGCGTCATCACAGCGGCGCTGCTTTCTCTCAGAGCTCTCCGACTTCACGTTCACAGATGCCCCCTTCAGGCGGAAGGAGAGGGTTGGAAAGTAAACGTTTCAGGCACAGACTCAGGCCCTTGGAATAGATGTACATATTTTACTCAGAATCTGCAGGAAACTTCTGACAAACTTCTCCGGCGAAGACTTACCGCAGGTAATGTAAGGCCGAGAAAAGAAGGAATCACAGATTTGGAATGGATAACGACGGCCATGTACGTGTAATTGGTTTAGTCTGAGTAAGTGAAATGTTTAGGCCGCGCCATAGCTCAAGCGGTTAGTCGCTGGGTTCCCATCACGGCGGCCCGGGTTCGATCCCGGGTCTGGTCAAGTGAGAGTTTGATGGACAAAGTGCCGCTGGGGCAGGTGTTCTACGAGTACTTCGGTTTCCCCTGCCAATGTTCATTCCACCATTTGCTCCACAATCACCCTCACCTATCATCTGGAGCTGGTACAATAGGCCAGAAGTGGCCGCAGTACAAGGGACTTAATCCTACCCCACTAGCAATAAAAGGAAAAAGGTGAAATGTTTAATATAGCAAGATTTTAAAAGTTTACAGGCACATTCGACAGAAGGAATTATAGATTTTTTTCAAAATCGCTTTTTAATGGATCACTAAAATCAGAATAAAATCTGATTTCAACGCTGTCTGAACTGTATCGTGATTTTGTTTCTTTTTCTTAATTTATATCTTTTGCTGAAACTGTTGTTGTATTTATTTTCGTATAGAATGCCCTGTTACGACCTACAATGAAAGACGCCGGAAGCGGGATCAGTTCTATTGCAATTAAATATTCATATGCTTAGGCCTGTACGTTCTCCGGGCTAGAAAACCGAAATTAACGGCCGTGGGGATCCGTTCCGCCGACCACGCGACACCCTCTATCCGCTAAAGTTGGCACTAACTTCGCCGACAAACGGCGGTCGCTCTGTTGGTATAGTTCGCTTGCGGACTAAAACCATGTTTTTTTAGGCCTGTACGTTCAGATGCGAGGAAACTTCGTTTAATTACTATTGAGAATGAGACTTCAATAATCTCCGTTTTTTCCTGAAAAACCATCATTCATTTTTTAATTTACAAGTTGGGAAATTAACGCATCGTGTCATCTTTTTAAACCATCTAAAAATGAACCTTTATGCAAAACGTGTATTGAACTTAAAATATGAAGAATTCCGTCTTCTGGGATGTGGCGCCGTGTATACATTGTGTTAATCGACGTTTCGGAGGAACGTATCGCCTCCATTTTCAGGGCATAAGAAATCCGCGAGCGATGAACCAGAGTGAGCAGGTGACTGCTGATTTCTTATATAGCCTGAAGATGGAGGCGATTGGTTCCTCCGAAACGTCGGTTAACAATATCTACACGGCGCCACATCCCAGAAGACGGAAGTCTTCATAGTCAGCGCTGTGAAAACCTCAAATCTTACAACATGAGGTTCTTTTACGTGCCGTAAATCTACGACGCGGGACTCACGGCTTAAAGTCCCTCCCGGAGGACTTGTTTCCTGAATTTTTTCCGCCCTTAAAAATTCCACGACCTCCGCCGGGTTTGAACCCGCGTGCCTTGAGTCATGAGGTGGGAACGTTACCCCTAGACTACGGAGGCCGCTGTCGTTTACAATTGCTGCTGGTCTTCGCCAGCGCAGTCATTCTCAGGCCCGAGTCCCGAGGGACTAATGACCATATTTTACTGTCTCAGAATCGAGACGCCCCCAACCTAGAGGGCCAGGTCCTCTTATTTATATGCCCCCAAGTGGACTCAGTCTCACCGCACCCCAAAAAACTAAAAAAAGTCGAGCTAGCAGGAGAAGAGCAGCACCGGCTCCTACTCTTCGACTCTGAAGAAAGTGAGAGTACTATCCTCCCAGACATGTACATTTGTACCAGAGTACACGGCGTCACATTCCAGAAGACAGCACTCTTCATAGTCACCGCCATTAGAATTTTAGTATCATTTTGAGTTTGATTTAACTTGTCTTTTGATGAAACGCGGTTTTACCATCTTGATAGAGGCCACAACATTTACATTCCGATTGGTGTCCCGTCAGTCAACCAGTCAATGAATGGATCTTTTCTCGTATGTTATGAGAGTCGTATTCTGTGACACCTTAGTAAGTAAAGTTACCATCTATCTATCTACATACCTGTCTGTCTACAGCCCTTTGTTGGACCTTGACCGTTTTTTTCAGTTTCGTGAGCTTTTACACAGTCGGTAGAACTCCTTGGACGGGGGATCAGCCCATCGCAAGGTCACAACCTATACGGAACAACACAAACACACAAGAAACGCACGCACAAACATCCACACCTTGAGTGGGATTCGAGCCCACCATCCCGGTGTTTGAGCGGGTGTAAACAGTGCATGCCTTAGACTGCGCGGTCACCGTGATCGGCAAGTTACTTACTTCGATTCTCGATGGGGATATTTCCTCTGAAAATGCCAGGACAGTAATTGTAGGGATGTAAATAAACTAGAATCTGACGTTTGTGTTGGAGGAAGGATGGGCTCTGATACTCGTGCATTTCACTCCACAGTGGTCTCGTTGATTATTTCATTCCATAATTTAGTCTACATTTGTATGCTTATTCTTTAATTTCCGTAGGTTTTCACATTTACTGAAGGAAGTATTAAGGGTTACAAACATTTTGGGGAAAATGCACATTATATCCGTTTTAAGAAGCCTCCTGCCTCGAAATCTTCTGTCACATCTAGATCCAGGTCAGGGTACACTAATTGAGAACCACAGCTTTCCACTGGGCACAGAAGAGGATTATACTAATTCCA
The DNA here is from genome assembly GCF_002891405.2 of Cryptotermes secundus. Classification (NCBI taxonomy): domain Eukaryota; kingdom Metazoa; phylum Arthropoda; class Insecta; order Blattodea; family Kalotermitidae; genus Cryptotermes; species Cryptotermes secundus. Next base: position 982,829 of record NW_019737091.1, on the reverse strand, counting down.
AACGGGGCAGATAAACGGGGTTGGCAACAATTTGTAATCTTCCAGCTATCCGCAAAAGGACTTTTCGGATTTCGATGGAATTTTGGGGTCTGCACTGAAAGTTGTCGAATTTTATTTCCGTCCATGTGGATACACTATACACCCCTCATTTAAACTTCATGTAACATATGCCAGAAACAACCCCTCTTTCGAAAATTGAATGTGTAATGAACATCACAACTTGGATATAAAAAAGAGAGTGGAAACAACGTAAGGATGTAGACAGTTTCATAGTGAGAAACATTTTTTAGCTTACTTTCCTTATTATATAAAAATTAAAGTAGGCTTATGCTATCACCATGCTGTCTATGTGTGTATGCCCCCTATTAACTTTGAATATCTGAACCAATCCCCAGATCGTTGCTAGGCAAAGTCTAAATAAAAATGTTACCGCGGAAACGAATACACGCAACAATAGGTGAACTGCCGGACGTGAAGTTTTATATTCGGCCCGTGTCGTATCAAAGGAAAGTAGGCGATTAATTCTTCCCAGCACTTCTTGCTTATTACTCGCCAGCTGTTATTGGTGTGATGTGCTGAAGGTCGGGATTATGGGCAGAGTGTGCACTATACATGGGAGATCTGAGAAGTACTCGTACATACAAACTTTTAGTCGAAAAACTTGGAACAGTGAGACAGCTTTCGGGAGACGTAAATGTTGACGTGTGGGTGATATTGAAATTGGTATTAAAGGTGTAGAATATGAAGTCGTGGGATGTCTTCTGCAGAATGGGATGTAAAGACAAACTATTGTGAACGCAGCATTGAACCTTTGAGTTCGACAGATGCCGGCATATTTCTGGACAAGCCGAGCGGCAATAGCTCTTCAAGGACACCGCCCCATACAGTCAGGTTAAATTGATGCAGTAATTGTCGAAATACAAGCAAAAGTTCACTGATTTATCTATACAGTGCCTCCTGCTGTTTATTCGTTTTGCCAACATAATCTGTGATACTCTGCGGTGTAGCATCTTCGGAGATTACCTCAGTCAGCAGTAGGTTGACACGTGCTGTAAGTGTACATTATTACAAACTTGATTTGGTTCATCCTGGTCTGTCACACTAGCAATAGTACGTCAACTTCGTCCAGTGTAATTGATAAAAATGTTCCTTCTCCTTTTTAATCTTTTATCCTTGACATGTTTCGGTCGGATCGACCATTTTCAGAAGGGCATATTAGTATACGCGGAAACTACTATTTAAGTGTAATTAGTTATTATCAGTACATACATACAGTACCATTACAATGTCATGAATATAAAATCTTAGCCTTTAAGAACTACAGCGATGCGCCTGAATTTCTTAAAATATTTCTAAATTATTATAATTAGTATATTTACAGGTGTGGTTTAAAAAACTTCGTTAAAAATCTAGAATCAATTTGGTCCATGTCCTTTATCCTGCTTCTCTTTAAAGGAAGTTGAGTGTCTACCGCGTCGTGGTTCCGTTGTTTGAAGAATAGGACTCATAAGTGTGGTTATCGAGTTGTTTGGGCCGCGCTGTGTAACACTGAGTTGATAATATTTTATACTGAATATTACTACGTTTGTGGAAGGTAGGCTGACGCGGAACCCCCTTGAAAACTCTTACTCCACGCCTGAACTGACAAACATCTGCCAATTCTCGTATATCATTCATTTATCGTCTAAATTTGTGTTTACGTTACCGAATATGTCTTTCCACTTTCGTATTGCCATGATTTCCCGTGTTAATTCGGGTTCACATTACCGGGTTAATGCCTCACCTATAGAATGAAACCCCAATGTTATGAAGCCTCCGAGTGCACTTCTGATTCAGAAATTATTCGTGTTGAGTCCCTCTTGCGCTCTTCCAGTGGCTTCTGCTAATGTTCAAGATGTATGTATCCCCATGCATACCATTGGCATTACGGAGCAAATCAGTCTGAATCTGAAACCAACTTTCCATCACAATGGAGACGCCTGTCTGTCTTGCGGTTCTGCAGAAACTCAAATTACTGGTAACGACATCCATACGCCAGTTCTTTAACATACAATAAATAGTCTAGTAACTGATGACTTCAGTTCTCAAATATTGCATAATGCACTGTTTAGGGATAGTGCAGTTGGTATAGCGACTGGCGACGGGCTGGACGATCGAAGTGTCGGAGTTCGAGTCCCGGTTGGATCAAGAATCTTTTCGTCGTTCAGACCGGCTCTGGGGCCCACCCAGCCTCCTATCAAGTGGGTACCAGGGGTTCATTCCCCGGGCATAAAGCGGCAGGTGCGTGAAGCAGAGCACTCACCTCCAGCTAGTGCCGAGGACGAGAATACGTGGATCTATACAGCACTCCTTCATACGTCTTCATGGCTTAGTGCTTAATTAGTTAAGCACGGGCGCAACTTTTTTTTTTAGTTTTACTATTTAGGTATGACTGAGGAAAATACTGTTGTCTCGGAGGTGATGCATTGTACGTAGGTTTGTAGCTGTTTACTGATGCATCGGACAAATCCGCTACCTCCATCTGTAGATAAGACGAGAACTCTTACCCTGATGATGGAGGTAGGGTGTTGCCCCGAAATATATGTAAATATATACTACATTGTACGGCGTCACATGCCAAAACACTTCGTAACGACCTCACATCTCACATGATTAAATTTATAAAGATATTAGGGTTCTTCAGGCAGACAAAGGCAGATGCACGATGGTGTTGGGTAAATCCGAATACACTTTGCTACAGTCCGGGGTTTGTGAACGCTTGCCCAAAGACCCTACAGCTAAGGCTGAGAAGAAGTACAGAAACTCATTTCCAAACAAAACTACTCTTCCTATCAATCTAAAACGCAAGATGCCTCCATACCACAGCAAGCCTCCGCATCTCTGTGGTCTACTCAAGATTCACAAATGTGCACGACTGTGCTTCAGAGAACATTCGAGCGTAAGGCCAGAGAAGTAACAGAAGAGTAAACATTTCATAATTCTGAATCTCAGTACCGGCAGTCACTGTCAAGAGGTCACCAGTCCTGCTTCATATTCGGGATGTCCCGGGTTCGAATCGCGGCTCGGAAGCCGGTTATGTGACTGAAGATAGTGTTTTTCTCCAGTCCCTCCAAGCAGGTGCCGGGATAGCATGGTCCAACTCGAATTACGCCACAGAAGCTTATTTTCACATTATTTCCACTTCATTATTCACTGATGATACTACTAGTCCACGATATTGTTACATATAGATCCACTGCTAGGCAGCGGCTCGATAAACAATACGCAGCAATAGAGTACATCCATTGCTAGGCAGTGGACGTGTTTTCTGTGAGGTCAGACCCAAGGATATATAACGAGAAGCCAACAGTAACCGACAGTTCAATTCAGAGAAAGTTGAAACCCATGTAGAGGCGGGGTAGAATACCACCACCGTGACCCTGCGACTGTAGGAGGTGACGAAAAGTGAAGTCTCAAATCTGAGACAGTGAAATATGGTCGTGAGTCCCGAGAAACTTAGACCCGAGAAAGACTGTGCTGGCGAGGGCCAGTACAGAAGACAGACCCGTTCCCCTGTCAGAGAGGGCGCCCCCACAAAAACAAGACCGTAACTGTCAAACAGTAATCAATATATGGTCATGGGTCCCAGATAGGGCTCGACACCAAGACTTACTGACTGACTGTCAGTCGCAATGTGACTTTGACTTTGATTTAAATGACAGTTCAATCCCGTGTGGAAGCGGGGTCGAATACCTCTATCGTAGCCCTGAGAGTCGTAGGAGGCCTCGAAAACGGAACCAAGTGCCTGGGGTTATAACCGGGCCACTCTGTTCCTGGGTGACCTGACCTGGGGAAGTCTCGAATCTGAGACAGTAAAATGTGGTCATGAGTCCCACGGGACTCGGACCCAAAAACGACTGCGATGGCGAGGTCCAGCAACAAGTGTCAACGACAAATCTGTCCTCTCGTCAGGGAGAACGCCCCATATCAAGAAACCCGCAACTGTATGGCAGTAATAAATTTCTGGTCGTAAGCCCCAGATGGGTGCTTTATTCCAAGACAGGCTGGCCGACTGACCGTCGGTCATAACAAAAGACTCAGACTGAGATTTCGTTTGGAAGTCAGAATAGTTCCAGTAGCGTGCCCAGTCAGAAGAAGATGAAGTGTGTCGAATAGTGAGTTGTCAAGAATTGAGTCACAATAGAGAGTCGTAGATCGGAATTCAGGCAGTCGGCAGTCGAAGGTGATAGCAAGGAGTCAGACTGTGCCGAGAACACTGTACATGTGCTGTAGTTACAGTCATATTATAGCGGGTAACGTTCCCACCTCATGACTCAAGGTACGCGGGTTCAAACCCGGCGGAGGTCGTGGAATTTTTAACGGCGGAAAAATTCAGGGAACAAGTCCTCCCGTGTCATAGATTTACGGCACGTAAAAGATCCTCATGTCTCTAGGAGACCTCTGAGCAAAATTAGGCAAAAAGTTTCCCGCCCAAGTAGTTTCCAATGCCTCCGGTAGATGGGGGAAGCATCAAGTACCACTGCCAGCCTCGCTGGCTGAACGGGGCTGATAGCAAGCACCAGTATCGGAAGGGTATGACGACTGGTAGAATATCAAAAGGGGACGTACAATAGACTATTATTCGCGGTGCATGGGGAAACCCACCCCCTCCCATAATAATAAAAATAATAATAGTCATGTTTGAAGGTACGGTAACACTGATAAATCCGTTGCCAGGAAACGGATAGTGAAGGCTAACGAAAGCACAATGAGAAGATTCAGTGTGGAGTGATTTCTAGTGTGAGAATCGGCAAGAGTGTTATACTCAGTTGTAGTTACGACTTGTGAGTGATCAATAAATCCAATTGCCAATCCGAACCCAACTAATACACGTGGCAATATATGAAGTCTGAACTGCTGACAGTGTCGTTAAACAAATAAACCAAAAAGCAAGACGTGCGTAATCCGTGAATTGAGAAGACGTAGCGTTGTGCTTTTGTATCGTACAGTATGAGAATAGGCGAATAAGAACAATTTATGGTTCCATAAATTTGTATTGAGGCCAGTCGAAATGAAGATTAATAGACACCACAGAAATAACCATCCATCCATCCATTTATCAGGACTTGATATATTTACTCATCTGCCGAACAGAACATGTTTAGTTCACTGCTTTAGACTAGCATTTTGCTCCATTCCCCAGGTTGTTAGGAGCTGCGATAGCTCAGTCGGTATAGTGACGGGCTACGGGCTAGACAGCCGATGTTCCTGGCCTCCTATCCAATGGGTACCGGACACTCTTGTCCCGGGGGTAAAGCGGCCGTGGGGCGAAGCAAACTTTTCACCTCCATCTTGTACCGACGTCAAGAATGGTGGATCTATACCTCCACTTCTCCATACGTCTTCATGGTATGATGATTAATTAAATAAGCATAGGGACAGCTTTACCTTTTACTTTACCCAAGGCTGTCAAGTAACCGTACCGACATAGCTTGACGCATCTGTCTGTATGGAGTACAGTGAGCTATGTAATGGGGTTCCTCTGCGAATTTGCATCCTAAGTGACCTCGACGTTCACTTAACTGCAGATCAGATCTGTTGTAGACAGCTGGTCAGCAGTAGCGGTACTATAAAACAAACTCCGTGGCGTGTAATCCGAACGCGAACTATACCGACCGAGCGAGCGCCGCTTGTCGGCGAAGTTAGTGCCAACTTTTGCAGATAGAGGGTGTCGCGTGATCAGCGCAACGGATCCCCACGGCCGTTAATCTCGGTTTTCTAGACCGGAGCCTCAATTTCCTTGAAATAGCTCCTCAGTTATCCTCACGAGGCTGAGTGGACCCCGTTCCAGACCCATTACTTCTCAGAAAATCTGGTAGCGCCGGGAATAGAACCCGGGACCTCTGGCTCTGTAAGCAGGAACTCTGACCACTAGACCACAGAGGCGGTCAGTAGTGGTACTATACTGTACAAAAATAATGTGATTTCTGTGTGTGTTGTTCTCTGTACGCTATGTAAAAATGTTTCTGAAAAAGGTTATATCCCTTAATGAAATCTGTATACTATTTCACGGGATTTTTTTTTTGTTTGAACTCACTTGTTTCGAATTATGGAAGTGCAGGGTTCAAATCTTGGCCTGGAAGCTGCTCTGTTTTGACTCTGGTTTTCGTGGTTGTCCTTAGACCCTCCTGACTCGAATTAAACCACGGCTGATTCCTTCCATATCCATGCCACTTCATTATTCATTGATCATCCAAAGATTACACGTAGTTCCACGAATTCTTAACCTCGGTGTTAGATGTAGGTAATCGCTCATTTTCACCTTCTATCCGCTTCGGCTCCGGGGAAGGAGCTCCAGGTAATTATTAGATAGGACGTTATGTGGCCGCCAGAGCCGTTTTGGATACTGTGAACATGAGAAAACGCTTGAACCTGCCGGTAATCGAACTTCGATTCTTTTGTCTATTCGACTGAGCTCCGATGTATGTCGGATGATAACAGAACGTTACAACAATATTTCTCAACCGTATCTACGTGTCGGCGAACTAAAATGTAATTTAATATTCCGCTGCATTACAAATCATGGATTAGTAGGCCAGTGAGATGACGAGATAGGGCTGAACAAGGTCTTACTTTTGTTATCGCAGTTTGGTAAATGCGCAGAAACACAATTCGAAATATCGATTGAGACACTTATTAAGAGACCAGAAGAGAGAAAAACATGAAGTTTTATGAAGCAGTGCCAATTTCTTCCCCTGTGTATGGAAACGTGGTTTGAAGAAAAAATCGATAAATATAAAGCAGCGAGAAATTGAAGACAAGCGAAAAGAAACAATGATTCGATAAATAAGATATACAGTTATAAAAGTTAACTCATGTTACATTCGAGTAAGTACCCTTATAATATTTGCTTTTAATAAAAATAAAAAAAAATTAATATGTATTAGAACTCGAGATTACCTTGAGGAGCAGAAGGATCAGAATTGAGACAACAGGTACACTTTAATGACATTTCGTATAATGTGCATATACACATGTTCAATAAGGAGTGTTAACTGCTGTTCCAATAATACCTTCATCAGTAAATGTGGGAGGTTCAAGGTGATATCCCTGAACTGCTCTGCTCTGCGCCTGACAGTATTTTGCGTTATATTGACAGTAAACAAGCTGTAGAAATAACGTTACACTAGACTANATATACACGGTGCCAAATCCCAGAAGACTGCTTTCTTCATACTTCAGTCTTGTTTCCGACAACACAGAAATGAGTTATTTATAGTAGCAGATCTTTCATGTTTTTCTTTTCTGGTGATATTAGCGAAGTTCCTAAGGTTCCTTCAGGTGCTACGCATTAATGAAGCAACTAAATGAATTCACCATCGCATGCCTGTTAATTTGATCGCTTTGCTGCGATTATGTTTTCGTTGGTCTGCTTTTTGTCCTTTATATTTTATTACCTTATTTTGTATAAGTAGTTTGAGGGGCAGTAATTGTAGTTCTTTCAGCTGCTGCTTATTATTAAAGTTCCCTAATGTGTTCAGCAGTACATATTGGATATTGAAGGCCAGTAGGTGAGGATGTATGTACCGGATATTGAGTAAGTTTGAACGTCGGGCCGCGCCATAGCTCAAGCGGTTAGTCGCTGGCTTCCCACCGCGGCGGCCCGGCTTCGATCCCGGGTCTGGTCAAGTGGTATTTGTGGTGAACAAAGCGGCGCTGGGGCAGGTTTTCTCCGAGTACTTAGGTTTCCTCTGCCAATCTTCATTCCGCCATCGCCCTCACCTATCATCTGGGGCTGGTACAGTAGGCCTGAAGTGGCCGCAGTACCCCACTAGCAATAAAAAAAGTTTGAATGTCAGTAGGCGAGGATGCTCGTACTGGATATTGAGTAAATTTGAAGGCCAGTAGTTGAGGATGCACATCTGGATAATGAGCAGTGAGTGAAGTTGCCTCTGTGTCTGAGCTCCACATGAAAGTTACAGTTTTGTGAATTCTAAACCTGGACTTTAAATGGATGTCAGAGTGCAACTTCACGCTTCGATCACTTTATTTCATGATGATTGGAGAGGAGGGTGGGTGGGCCCCAGAGACACGGTAAGGTGAAGTTATCCCTGTGCTTAACTAATTAAGCACAACGTCATGAAGGTGTATGGGGAAGTGGATGTATAGATCCACATTTTCTTGACCTCGGCATTAGCTGGAGTTGAATGGTCAGCTTGACACCTCGGCCGCTTTACTCACGGGGAAAGAGCCCCCTGTGCCCATTGGATAGGAAGTTGGATGAACCCCAGAGCCGGTCTGGACGACGTGGAGAAGAGAAAATTCTTGACACTACCGGGACTCGAACATGGAGCCCTTGGTCAAACAGCCCGTAGCCATTCGCTATACCGACTACGCTATCCAGGCTCCTAGAGACACTGTGGCGAATAAAATATCTGCATCTAACGGGAATCACTCTTTTGACACCTATGTCCGTTCTTCCAGCGAAGATAGCCATAATTACAGACCGTTTTTATAAAAACAGAATTTTATTTTAGTAGATTCTCCGCGCCAGCGAACTTTATTTGTTTTGCTACACCATAAGCAGTAGCCATAGGACTCTATATCAGGTTGGTTAGCAAGTTACGAATCTGAATGAGGCGAAAGAAAAGGTTTTGTTGAAACTCATAGTCACTTAGTTATGTCTTCTGATATGTTACCGAATAATATTAGTGCAATCACAGTTTTTTTCTCTCTGTCTGTCTCTGAGGACGTTCCAACCCGCCATCAGTTCGAAATGGCTCCATCCGGCCCCCGAGTAAAAAATAAATTCCCATCCCTGGTCTCAGCCACATTCATTGCACGTGAACTGGATCTTGTGAATGCTGCCTGCCGGTATTGTACTGATGCGTATCGGAGAGAAAGTGAACCCGCTGGCCTGCTTTTAGTTTAGACCCCCCCCCCCGGTTTTTCCGAAATCTGTTAATAATCATACTGTAACTAAACAGCGTCCTATGGCGTAGAATCCGTTTTGAGAGGCTAATGGCTGATTAGTTTCTTAATATGTTCCTAGGATTTTATGGAACCCGAAGTTTTATTGCCATGGTTGCAATAGTACGTCATTAAGTCCATGATCTGGTCCACATGAATCTAGTCCGCATCGTCCCACTCTGTCTTTAAGATTAATTTTCTTTTGCTTTTATCGTCATAATAAGCCTTAATATTTGGCAAAAACTGTAATATATGAAGGTCCACGCTATGCGACTTCCTCTCCTATGGTTCAAGTGGTTTATTTAACGACGCATTCAGTGTCGGCATTATGTAGCTCATAGGTCGAAATATTCTCCTCAGCTCCCTGTTCTTAAAACACCTTTCTATATCATGAGAGACCAACTTTCACATCCATACAAAAAACCACGCACAATTATAATTCTGTATATTTTAATCTTTCAATTGACCTAATCCTTCCAACCGCACTATGGCCCTGGAGTCGACTCAGCCTCTGACAGAAATGAGTACCAGGAATCTTCCTGTGGGGTAAAGGGCGGCCGGGTGTAAGACTAACAGCCTTACCGCCATCAGTGAGCCGATTGGCGAGAGAAAATATGGGAGTCTCGACGTCTCACAAACCTATGGGCTTTCACGGTCTGTTACATGGATAACTTTACCTTTTATACTTTAATCTTCGCGTTTTAGACAACTTTAATAGGTTAGGAAATGAAAATTAGAAGTAGTATAGAAACTCAGTGTCTCCATTCTGGGTTAATTTTATGTAGTTTATGTAAGGAACTCGTAATGGTCCTTGCGATCATGGAGAGATGCTCTCCCCAGTCCGTAGTGTTTAGACTGATAGAAAACGCTTGAGAACCGCTGTTCTGAAGTAATCAAGTGTCGATGGTTGTTCCTTAGACTCGGAGAGTGTACACATAAATCGTAGCGTGAGGTGCCCCTCAAAATACACGGCGCACAGCGTGTGAGGACAGGTGGGGTAAAAATAGCTTTCAGTTAACAATTTAGATCGTGGGACAATAAACTTGTTTCGAAGAAGGTGCTATGTGGGCACTCGCCCGCATGTTTGCCCACTTACCGGATGCAAGGGTAGTGCGTCCCGAATATTTCTGCTGGAGGAAAAATCTGACGAACTTCCTTGTTGCCGATTACAGGTGAGGGAACAGATCGATTCTTGTAACCTGCGTTACACACAATATAAAGTGCATGGCTATAAAAAGAGAACGTCCTTCAAAAAGTTCCGTGTTCATATGTAACCCGAAATATATACATTTTTGGCCGAAAACCTGTGAAAATACACAGTCACAGATGGAATAAATCGTGATGAACTAATGTGGGAAGTTTGGATTGAATTCATCTGACTTCGGGTAGGGATCACTCGTGGTCTGTTGTGAACATGTTAATGAATCAGTTTAAAGGGTCCGGCGTTGATGTATTGCACTCGGGATTACGGAGTTCATGGACTTATGTCTGTTGTCTCGTATTTTCTGTCACCGACAGGAACCAGGTTCCAATTGCCTGTATATAAGTTCACGGACTGTGGTCTTCCAGAGACCGATATTAGCACTTTATAACGGACCAAACTGAGTAGATGCTTCCCCACTTTCACCTGAGGACGGAAACAGAAGTTGCGATCTGAACTGAATTGACACTTCGGTGTGTGTCACTGAATACGGCAACAAACCTTGGATTCCAAAAAGGAATTTCTTGATGGGCTGGGTAATTATCAGCTACTGAAGGAATAGCCATGAGCTTTATTTACTATTTTTCTCATCGGGTGAGACAATCCACTTGGCACTTCGGCCATTGTTTGGCCTCTTGTAACAGCCCCAGAAGAAGATGTTGATCGTGGAGCAATCGGTGAAATGTGAATTGGCAGGGGGAACCGAAGTACTCGGAGGAAACCTGCCCCAGTGCCACTTTGTCCACCGCAAATTCCACATGACCTGACCCGGGTTCGAACTCGGGCCGCTGCGGTGGGAAAGCTGGCGACTAACCTCCTGAGTTATGGCACGGCCTTCTTGTAAAGTACTTGAAGATGACATGTAACATCTTCACTTTCGTGTTTGACTCCACAGCAACATCAGATATAAATTCTGGGAGGTTTGTTGGGATTTTTCCTGTCCAAGGCGGCCCTCGACATACCGGGCCTCCTAGCAAAAGAATGTTTGAGGTAGGAATTAAGTTTATCGGACCGGGTCAGCTGATTCAGGCTACACATAACGCTTCTGACTTGTATTTATAAGATGTCAGGTTCGAATCTCCGCCTAGATACCAGATATCCTGATCGACATTTTCTATAATTGCTACACGGTCGCTTCCTTCCACATGCTTTCCAGTTCACTACTCACTGTCATCTGATTATTCGACGTCAAACTTGGAGTCACTGACAGCTTTGTTAAATAAAGTACATGTAAATAAATAAAGGTTAATTGGAGCGTTAAGCTCTGTTGTTTGCTTCCAGAGCATATATTACGTAAGCAAAATGTAAACGTGTTGTGTTTAACCGCAAAAGGATATCCTAGTAGCAGATAATCTATCTTTATTCCTGTTCTCCCAGTTGGAGCGTAGGGCATCCTTGAAACGCTTCGTTTCATCTCAGTTTCTTATTCTTAAGACGGTCGGTAGGAGTCCTTGAACGAGTGATCAGCCTGTTGCAAGGCTACTACCCACACACAAACACAATAAACGCGGACAAGCATCAATACCTTGAGTGGGTTTCGAACCCACGATCCCAGTTTTCGAGCCAGCCAAGACATTTCATTCCTTAGACCCCTCGGCCACTGTGGGCGGCAGTAACAGATGATAAGGGAACAGAATTAACAGTTGTGTCCATCTGTGGACAACCTCGAGAGTGCATAATACATATTCCCAAAGTTAGGAATTTTCTTAATGTAGAATTTCAGCATCCTTTTGCATTATATAGATCTGACTTTTGGAGCTTTTGTGCCGTCTGTATGCAACGTTAACCAAAAGCAAAACAAAAAAACTCCGTGATTTCAGTCCGCTAGCGAACAATACCGACCGAGCGACCGCCGCTTGTCGGCGAAGTTTAGTACCAAGTTTTACGGATAGAGGGTGTGGCATGGTCAGAGCAACGAATCCTCACTGCCGTTAATTTCAGTTTTCCAGACCGGAGCCGCTATTTCCTTGAAATAGCTCCTCAGTTATCATCACAAGGCTGAGTGGACCCCGTTCCAGAGCCACTATTTCTTTTAAAAAATCTGATAGCGCCGGGAATCGAACCCAGACCTCTGGACCTATAGCCAGGAACGCTGACCACTAGACCACAGAAACGGTTAAGGGCACCCAAATGAAACTGATTGTGACCCACATAACCAAAATAACCAGAGGCAACTACAGTGGGAAGAAAGAAACTCACAGTACAATGAGCAGCAGAACCCTTAACCATAACAACCTGTACACCTGAAGATGGCCAGTTAGGCCGAAACATACAGTGTGCAATAAAGGAATACGAAGAAAGAATGGTGAAGAACGTTGCACAAAGACGGCACAAAAGCTCCAGAAATTAGGAATTTTTGTTATTAGAGATGTTTGATTAATGGCGCGGGTGTAACTCACTCGCCTACTTTTAATTTGTTGTTTGTTAAACGACGCTGTTATGAGCTCAGACTACATAGCGTTTAAAAGTAGGATAATGAATGAATTTGAAAGGATGTCGAAGTAAAGGGTCCTAGCGTAACTTGAGGTACTTTTTCATAGTTTGCCTGGAGAACGAGGTTAATCAGTGTTCCTGCCGAGATTTAAACCCAGAACTTCCTGAATACAAGCCAGATGCTTACTTATCATCCCTCGTAAGCTCACTTGCTGAATCTGTTCACTCTCACATGAACAGAGAGCAGTTTAGTGTAGATCAAGGTATATTAGTACGAATGCACATACAGAATGTTTCACGACATTAGGCCATAACTGCAGGAGGTGATTTCCTAGGTCTTTGTGATCAAAAGAGTTCATATAAACATGTGTCCGATATTGGACGGTTACGGAGTTATGACCGTTTTTTCATTCCCGTACACGCCCTCGTGTGAACCGCGTCT
>NW_019737091.1:918208-969350 GCF_002891405.2 Cryptotermes secundus | reverse complement strand
TTCTTATATTTCGCGATATAATCTCACAGCACACAGTAACAAATTCTACATATAGAACTTCTGTTTAGACGTCTGGACCGCCCCTGTGGTCTACTGGTCAGAGTTCGTGGGATCGATTCCCGTCACTACCAGATTTTCTGAGAAGAAGTGGGTCTGGAATGGGGTCCACTCTGCCTCGTCAGGATAATTGAAGAGCTACTTGAACGGAAAAATAGCGTCTCCGGTCTAGAAAACCGAAATTAACGGTCGTGGGGATTCGTTGCGCTGACAACGCGACAATCTCTATCCTCTAAAGTTGGCACTAATTTCACCGACAAGAGACGGTCGCTCGGTCGGTATAGTTCGCTTGCGGACTAAAGCCACGGAGTTCGTTTTTTGTGTTTGTTTAGACGTCGGACATCGTCTGCCGACTGTCAAAATTAGAGGTGATATTTGAACTAAGACACTGCGCGTGGTTGTTAGAGCATTTCTTTTGTACACAAAATACGTGTAGTTTATGTGCTGCTCTTGTACAGTGATTGAGGAATTCTAAGTGTCATGCTTTTGCACTGACATAGGAGAGCTGTGTATTATAAAAGCTTTGTCCATGGCATGAGCCTGTAACTTCTGTTTCACTCACGTCATTCGTATGTTGGATGAACGACGGAATGACATCAGCTCACACCCTGTTCGGTTGGTTGTTGGAAGAAAGCGATAGTCAAGTTTAAGTTTCCGAGGACAGTAGTGGGAAAGTGAAGGTATTTTTTTTATTGCTAATGGAGTGGGACGAAGTCCCCTGTAGGCCGCGCCATAGCTCAAGCGGTTAGTCGCTGGCTTCCCACCGCGGCGGCCCGGGTTCGATCCAGGGTCTGGTAAAGTGGGATTTGTGGTGGACAAAGTGGCGCTGGGGCAGGTTTGCTCCGAGTACTTCCGCTTCCCCTGCCAATCTTCATTCCACCAATTGCTCCACAATCACCCTCACCTATCATCTGGATCTGGTACAACAGGCCATAAGAGGCCGCAGTACAAGGGACTTAGTCCCACCACACTAGAAATAAAAAAGTCCCTTGTACTGCGGCCACTTATGGCCTATTGTACCAAAAGAGTGAAAGTAGCTGAACTGTTTACCTCTAAAACATTTTGCCGCATGTCATGTTGGTTAATGAATGAATAATTACGATTCGTGACAGTAAACGAGTCATTTTGATATGAAGCTCTGACAACGTTTAGATATTTGGGAACGATGCTAATAAATTAATGGAAAATTAAATTCACTGAGCGCTTACTACTGATGAGTTTGAATCTTGTGTCTTCTATCTGAAAGCGTAAAATCAAGGTACAATTAATGTTTTCTTTCTTTTTGTATAGGTGTGTAACTTGGTCCCCCACAATAAGGCAAGAACATAGACCGAGGATGTTTGAGAATATGATGCTGAGGAAAATGTTTGGATTCGAGAGGGCGTAAGTGGGATGTGTAGAAGAATGCGTATGTTATACGCCACACAAAATAGTATTAGGACGATAAAATCAAAGGCGATCGAATGGGTAGGCATAGGAGAGAGGAAAATGCGTATTTTAGTAAGAAAACCTGAAAGAAAGAGACCGCCAGGGAGACAGGCATAGATGGTAGGATAATATTAAAATTAATCTTAAAGAAACAGGGCGATAGGGTACTTACTGGATTTATTTGGCTCAGGACAAGGAACAGAGATGAACTGTCGTGAATACGGTAATGAATCTTCGGGCTCCATGAAGTGTTCACAATTTCTTGACACTGTTCCGTTTAGTTAGTTGCTCATTTAGTTCTGTATTTATGACAACGACGTCACAGTCTGATGTGGATGGTGAATCATAACTGGAATTGGTACAGCCACTTAGAACGGCAGTGCAGTGAGGTAAGTTATTTTTCAGAACGAACAGTATCGTTAGCGCTTTTGACAAATTCATATCTGCCTTTCGGGCACACTTATGTGACGTCAGCACGTTGAGTACTTCACAGAGTCCAAGATACGATAACCAGACTATACCAATTTGCAATCAAAGCAGTTTGTCTTAGGGAGACGAGAACTGTGTTATAGAGGTGTAATTTATGACTATTTTATGTATGGCTTATTTCAAGACGCCGTAAGTATCTGCTGCTGTAGCGTCTAATGGCAGGACTATTGGAAAATAATGCGGTAGTAACCGTTCATGGTCAGTTAATCTACTCCCCCGGTATTTTTCTGAAGGACTAAGCAAAGCTGCTTTCCCACCGCGGCGGCCCGGGTTCGATCCCGGGTCTGGTCAAGTGGGATTTGTGGTGGACAAAGTGGCGCTGGGGCGGGTTTTCTCCGAGTACTTTGGTTTCCCCTGCCAATCTTCATTCCACCAATTGCTCCACAATCACCCTCACCTATCATCTGGTGCTTCTACAATAGGCCAGAAGTGGCCGCAGTACAAGGGACTTAGTCCCACCCCACTAGCAATAAAAAAAAGCAAATCTGCTTAAAAACTTAGTCAGGACAGCCATTGTCCCAGGTTCGAATGGGGCACCTCCCGAATACAAGTCAGAAGCGTTTCCGTTTGAACAAATTTGCTCTGTGAGACACCGTCTTTAAATTTCCCTTTTTGAGAAAGTGATAGTAGTTCAGTTAGTGAAAAATGTTCCATCTTTTATGGAACCAGGATGTTCATTATTGCCGCCCACAGTGGCTGCACGGCCTAAGGCATGAACCGTCTTCACCCGCTGGAACACTGGGATCGTGGGTTCGAATCCCACTCAAGGTATGGGTGTTTGTGTACGTTTATTCTGTTTATGTTGTTCTGTGTGTAGGTAGCGCCCTTGCGACGGGCTGATGCCCCGTACAAGGAATCCTACCGATTGTGTTTAGATTAATAAACTGAAAAATCGGCCGAAGTCCACAAGGGCTATAGAGCCATAGGTAGATAGATATGTTCATTGCTGTATTCACAGGCCTCGGTCGTTCTCTTCTTCTGCTCATACTCTCCTGCAGCCACTGCATTATGCAATGGCATTGTTTAATCGGAAGAGAGTGACGAAACGTGCCCGGTGCGGTTATGAACCGGAGGGAGAAATTTGCTGGGTCACTTGCATAAGAGTTATAGATCAGAATTAAAGATCCGTGACGTCTGCCTATATCTACCTGTGTAGATTCACCTGCCATTTGTCTTCAAGTTTAAACTGACACGGAGGAAGGAGCATAAACCGGTCCGGTTTAGTAATCACCATTGCGGTCAGCAACATTATTATACCAGTGCACCACATCCAAATAAGGAAAAATAGCTGATGGGGGAGAGAGTTACTCATATGTAAGCAATTAACGTTCCTAGACAGAACAATAAAACACAAGCATAACTTTTTATTTCTATGAACAGCAATGAATGGCGTAATTTTGTGGCGGCCCTGAGAACAAGACCGAAGAGTTTCTTAAACTCGTAGGTAACAAAAAGCACCATTAATTTGATTTCTCTTGAAACAAAACGAGCAACGAGCTTGTAGTAGGATGGAGGGAACCTTTAGGGAGCACTGAGAATTGTAACAGAATGAACCGTTCGCCTTCGAGCATCTTCCGTTGCTTGAATTGGTCACTACGTATGAACCAATAGTAAGGTGTGGTCTGAATTAAGCAATTGTATTTATATACTTTCGTGAGAAATTGACCTAATATGGGGACTTGTGACATGCTTGGACCTCGTAATACTCATGTAAATATGTTTAACTATGTAAGATTTGAGGTTTTCACGACGGTGACTATGAAGAAAGCCGTCTTCTGGGATGTGGCGCCGTGTAGAAATTGTGTTAACCGAAGTGCAATAGACTGTTGCACCTGCTCTGCTGGTTCGCTCGCGGATTTCTTCTTGTCTTCTACCATGAAGATGGAGGCGATACGTTCCTCCGAAACGTCGGTTAACACAATTTCTACACAGCGTCACATCCCAGAAAGCGGCTTTCTTCGTGTTTAACTATCTTCGAAAAATGGTGTAAAAAAGTATTCTCTCATCTCTGTATGCCGTCGTTTTAAAATTACATTTACTCGTATATCGTATATCTCAAGAATAGTTTTTCATGTGAAATGTCGTTAAATTTTATGCCTCCTGTTCGTGAGACGTTAGTCGGAAACCAAATTTCCGCTGTGTAGCCATGGCTCATTCAATCACAACGTAACAGAACGCGTGGAAGGTACGTAGTAATGTCTGTAGTATAACAGACGGACTGTTAAATATGTATGGAACAGATCAGGTTAATGGAACATATCGTAGTCGTCTGTTTCTTTTTATTCCAGACAGTCAACTGCTGATTCGTCGCAGCCGTCGCTGTTTTGAAAATTGATAATTATTGCATATGTTTCGTCACATCAAATTTCTTTTGAGTAATTATCTTTAGGTTTCCTGCCTACTTTACTCCCAAGAGGCCCAGATATTTTCTTTCAGGCCATCAGGCTCCTTATTCGCCTTCCGGTTCACCTTAGCCCACACAGCCTTTAGGTCTTGACACATTGATATATTCAGTTTGTTTCATTCTTCATCAGACATATACGTATCTTCTGTGAAGAGAGAACGCATTCTGGCTGCTTTGTTATTTCACAGGCCTGCCTACGACTGACAGCGTAACTGTCACCAGCTCCTTGACTGTTTCCACTCGCATGCTTAGACATACACGTACACATTTCTTGCGAACCTCACCAAGAATGATCTCCATTATTTGTTTCTAAAATACATCAGAATTAGTTTGAGAGCTTCCATGTTAAGGTTTCCTGGGTGTGACCCGTTATAGTTTGGAAGGTGGGTACCGACTGTTCTGTATTCACTGGGTGAAGGTTCATATTGTGGTCTCCTGTGTTATGACACAGTATGGTCTGATAGATGGGAAGAATATCTCCATCTTCAGGGCAGATATACTTCTATCTTGGAGAAAGATATCTTGGAAGAACACTGTCTTCAAAGTTAAAGCACTTCTGCCATGAAGACGAAGTCGGAGTGTGCCACTGCAATATTGGCACCCATCTCCCACATTACACGATAACGCAGGAGAACATAATGTGGACCTTCACCGCCTGGAAAACCATTTTTTTTTTTTTATTTTAGGAATTGTGTTTTGTGAGGTACAACACAAATATTTTCTGAACAGATTACGATATAAACAACCTCCAGTCACTCTTTAGCTTTTGAGTTTGAAAAACAGAGACACGACAAATCCCCAGAGCTACAGAGCACCTGTACTGGCAGTTAAATGTTGTGGAACACGTGTGATATTCTGAAATCAGAGGTTTGCATGTAAGCGCAGCTCACCCGAAATTAATTCTTCGGTTTNTAATTGTAAGGTGTGTCGGCGTGATATTAGTACCCTTGTTCTACTCATAATCCAAGACCCGTATAAAGACCTGAGAAGGAATTTCACTGCCTACCGAAACCCCAACCAACATCAGAAAATAAAAGGGACAGAGAGCGGTTGCAAATATAAGAAATCTGCAAGCGAAGAGACCGTGAGAACCGGTAAAAGCAGACTGCAGATACCCTGAAGATGGAGGCGATACGTTCCTCCGAAACGTCGGTTAACACCACATATACACGGTGCCAAATCCCAGAAGACTGCTTTCTTCAATAATTTATTTGTTTTTTAACCTTTACTATGCTGATTTGAATAATCACTTAGTAGTCTATGAGGGAACAAAGGCATGACCATCTTACATTTACCTTGTATTAGTGTATGTAGTGATACTGTTTTTCCTCTTGTCAAAAAGTAGCCGAAAATTTAAGTGATAATAGACAGCTGTGTCATGTTGTGAAACATCTTTGTCTCTTCCAATATTTTGTTTCTGTACCTGCAAACCTCGAAAATATAACTTAACATGGATAAGATATACAAATTTGTTCAATTCTGGATATTCGTGAAGGAGGCTGCACAAGAAGTCAGCCAAGGGCAGTATATTGAAGTTCGTTTCAACGTAAAATGAGAAATAGTGCGTTCTTGTACTTATATGTCATCTGAGATCTTAGTAACTGAAATAGGATTTTTTATCCTGGATGCATCGTCTGTGTAAGAAACGCAGTATTCCGAAGATGTCCATTACAAGTCATTCAAATGTTGGACATTATTCAAAACCAGTTCCCCCAAGTCGCTTTCACACTCTCCTGAAATTTGACAGCAATTACATTTCTCGATTTCTGCAGTGATGGTCCGGAACTTAAATTTACATTTAAAAAACAAATTTGTTAGTATGGGGATGATTTTCCCTTGCATTGTAAAGTTTATTTCGTTAATCTTTGCGAAAACGGCTGCCAATAATACCAGTTTCTGCAGTTATTAGGAACTTGTTAAATTATGTGACAAATAAGATAGGTACTTTACAGAGGAAGCAGAAATTTATGAACGAAGCTCAGAAACTCTTGCATCAGAGTGTTTTATATTCGCTGTACAATTCCGCGCAATGAATTGTAAACAGTCTGATGTTCCGGACAGAATGTGGGTTACTACTTTTGTGGCTTTATCCGGCAAATTTGTCAGCCTCGTCTGTGTCTTTAAGAGATCCTTGGTGGAGAATGCATTGGCTGATGCAGGTCGTGCCGAAGTTCTGATTCCTTCCTAGCATTGCTCTAGCTTTCTGTAAACACATCGATACACATTGCCAAATTATTTTATGTATTTCATGTTGGTATCAACGCCTTCACCTGTGGTTTCGCTGTCATGAACTTTACAGCACAGTAATCTCTGTTTCATTCTGTGGTTCAAGTTAAGATTGATAGGATAAAAAAAGGTGTGAACAGTGGAATAGAATTTTGTTTACCCAAGACTAGAACCTTAATTATATGCCTGTAGATGCTGTTTTACACACAAACTTGGAACCATTTTTGCCCAGTAATGGTTGTGTTCTCTTTCACAGTTAAAATTCCAAGTTCGTATTGCTGAAACGTGGGATTTATATTTCACAGAATATTTAATCCAGAACATGGTTGGCCGGAAGAAGTAAGTTAGTATCCGTGGACTTCGCCTGAAGGTTTCAGAAGTCAGTTTCGGGTTTTGTGGCGTCATGTCTTTTTCCGCTTCGGTGGTCGAAATTGCCGTCCTTCCGTTACGCACATTTCTTCCATTGACCTGCCAGTAAGCAATTCTGAATTTCTAAACATGGCGTTAAACACTCGAAACGAAAAGTAGAACTTTGTCACGTCCAGGAGTTTGGGCATGACACCAGACTTGACTTATGGTAATGCCTCTTGTCGGGTCTGGAGTTCCTCAGTTCCCGACTTCTTTTGATGAGAACGGGAAAGAGCCTTTCCATGTTTGCATTCTGTTACATTTCTGTCATCTCAGTATTTTAACTAATAGGTCACTGAAACATTCCTTTAAGGGGACAAAAATACAGCACCTTCCTGGTCAAGGCTTCTATATTCTTGTCTCCCGCAAATATTTTTTTAAAATTTAGATCCGTATTTCGCTAAACTATTGGGTTGCCTCTCCAAGCTTCTACTTGGGCTGGGCTTGTTCGCGTGTACCTGTAGTTACAGTGCGGTAACTCTGCCAATAGGAAACCACGGTTACGTTTTCATGGCCGATTTTTGCACATTTGGTTATCAGGCTTTAGTGCTTCAAACTTGCGTTCGGAAGAACATAAATCTTTGACTATACATTGTACTCGAGTAGTGTAAAGATTCCGATAAGCTTGACACGAAACTTAGAAATGTTAACATTTTGTTTTACACGGCAAAGTATGCGTCATGGTGTCACAAGGACAAATAGAATTCACAGTACTTCCGCGTTTTACCACTTCACCTGCAGAAGCACCACTGTGCAAGAGTAACTTTGTGCCTGAATTATTGCAGTCCGTTGACTTGGGTTGATGTTGATGCTTGTGATTAATTTTCCGCTTCGGTGTCAGCTGTGACCGTAATTGATTTGTGTATCTTCCTTCAGTCGCCGAGCCATCATAAATACAAAAGCGGTTGCCTCAGGTGATTACACATCAAAATTCCAATTATATGAAATCAAGTAAACACCGATTGTTTTTTTCCTCACAATTCCCATGTGTCATCCCAAACAGAACTAAAAATATCGGTTCGAGACAACGAATTCATATCTGTGCAGTGCTCAGCAGGAAACGAAAGAATGCCTTGCGCTCATTTGGCAAGCACGTGTTAGGTACAGGGACTTTTGTAAATACGGTGATCTGGCGGAAATTTAAAGAGAACACACATTTTAACAGTTTTATACTTAACGATGTAATATAATTTTTTGAAGAATTTTGTAAGTTGGTTGAAGCACTATGCTACAAGCCGGAATGTCGCGGGTTCGAGTCCAGATGAGGTGGATTTTTTTCAGTTTACCTAATCCTTACAGCCACACAATGGCCCTGGGGTCGACTCAACCTCTAATAGAAATGAGTACCAGGAATCTTCCTGGGACGTAAAGGGTGGCCTGCGCATAAGGCTGACAAACCTTACCGCCATCTGTGAGCCGATTGTCTTGATGTCTCTCAACCCTATGGTCCTTCACGGCCTGTTACAGGGATAGCTTTACTTTACCTTACCTTACCAGTCTGTAATATTGAAATTCATCATTAGAGAAGGTTTTCCTGGGATCTTTTGGAAATACTTTTTCTTGAGCCCCTGGTTTACGTTAAAATTGTTGAATGCTACTTCAGACTTCCTCATCGCCGCCACATATGTAATTGTTGGCTTATAAACAGTATTTAATACAGAATTTGTAAGCACCAAACTTCACATGCCTAGCTCCACTGGTTCAATAGTGAGAATTTACCGCCATGAAACCGCAGCCGCGATTTTCTTTACGCTTTACAAATATTGCCATAAGGAAGTTGCGTATTCTTCGAATGCCCATATAACATTTTAAGGGCTCAGAACTAATGTTTAGGATCACTAACATAAGATTGCATGTTCGCCCTGTTTATATTGCCGATTGCAGGAAGTTAGAAAATGTGGAGTTAGGGTGGCCACAAATGGCATCAAGTCCATACCGTATTTCATGAACATCCGGCTCAAAATGGGAAGAAGGTACGTAAGCATATCCCCCCCCCTTAAGGACGGAAAGTCGGCAATAACGTAAGCTGTTGCAGTTTTGCCGGAGCTCCTTGTCGTTACGTAAATTTACAAATAAACCTTGTTCTTCATATAAATGTTGGGTCATATACCATGTAATATTTATTTTCTTACCGAGTTTGGCTAGAAGAAACATATTTTTCATGACTTCACAGACATTCAAGAGGAAAGAGATGGATCAGCGCGCTTCTAAATATAATCCCTACGGTTATACTGTTGTTTATTTTTACGGAATTTCGAGTTCTGAGGGATGTGAGAGTTCCAGATCACCTTCAGAACCCAGGAACTTACGATGACTGGGTTACAGATATTTCGAAGTGTCGGATTTCGGGGAAAGTAA
This sequence comes from Cryptotermes secundus, assembly GCF_002891405.2. NCBI lineage: Eukaryota > Metazoa > Arthropoda > Insecta > Blattodea > Kalotermitidae > Cryptotermes > Cryptotermes secundus. The sequence goes on along the minus strand of NW_019737091.1, from coordinate 959,980 downwards.
TTCTTGAAGAAAGCAGTCTTCTGGGATTTGGCACCGTGTATATGTGGTGTTAACCGACGTTTCGGAGAAACGTATCGCCTCCATCATCGCTTGCAGATTTCTTATATTTTTTCTTCTACCCTGAAGATGGAGGCGATACGTTTCTCCGAAACGTCGGTTAACACCACATATACACGGTGCCAAATCCCAGAAGACTGCTTTCTTCATAGACACCGCCGTGAAAGCCTCAAATCTTACGAAGTAATTCTTGTTACAAAGGCTATGATAATGAAAAGGATGCTGCAAAAGGTCAAAAGGTAAGTTAGCTGATTAATTGTAAAGGATTAGGAAGGAAGCGATCGTGGCCTAATTTAGGTACGTACTATCCCGACATTTGCCTGGGCTAAGGAAAATGGTGAAACACCTCAGTCAGGACAGATGGTCTCGCGGATTGTTTGGAGCTGAGCACCTCCCGAACACTATAGAGCATTACCGCTACCTTAACCCGCTTGAGCAGAGCCCTTCTTAAGAAGCTTCTAGTTTCTTAGCTTGTCAGGAAGTTCCCCGCTTCTTATAGTACCCGAAGCTTCGTTGCCGTTTTTCAAGATTCCTGTACCAGATGAATGTAAGGTTACTTCATCACGTCTCATTTCTTTGAGACCAAGTTTAATATTATCCTCCTGTCTGATCCTGCTTCCCCGAAGTTTCAGTTTACCTTCTTCAGATCCCCAACTGTAACTTTCTATGAGTTCATGCTGCACGCCTCCCCACTGATCTGACAACTCTTGAGAGCATTTGATGAAGAGTGGCTACACCTATACAACTTACGACGCTCCTCATTGTACATTTTTCTTTACCTCCTTGTACTTCCTAAGAGAACTACAGTTAGTGACGCGTCAGAAATGAAGCCCCAAACGCTAGGCACCAAGGATGTAATGTGATTTTTGACTAGAGCTTTCGTATATCTCTCTCATGGTGGGGCGATAGATGAGTATGGAACAATGGCATTAGATCCAGACAATTATCTCAAGACTCCTTAAATCTGTATCCTTTCCTCGGAGTGGCACACCAAGTTTCATACCCATGCAAGATGAAGATTTGCAAAGTAAATAGCTTCTAAGTTATTTCCCGACGTTTGCTTGTAGAGGCCTAGGACGGCATGACATCCGGGTACTTGCCGCTGGTCTAGGTTAGACTAGGTTTACCCGGGTAATGTCAGACGCTCCTCAGCAAACCCCGCTTTGTAATGAAACTACAGTCAAGTGAAGTAATCTGGGTTATGACTAACAAAGGGGCTGAAAGCGAGCACCGCCTACCACACGTGGCAGTTCTTAGCACTCTAGCACGGCAACCGACCGTGCTGTAGCAAACGTCGCCAGGAGCACAGGAGAACAAAAAGGCCACCACAGTTTCAGGGACTGAACAGTTTATAAACTTTTTAATATTTGTTCTTTCTTTTTGCTAAATCAGAGTTAATTTCTGATACGATTTGTTCTTTCTTTTTGCTAAATCAGAGTTAATTTCTGATTATCATTTCTCCATATCATACCATTAATTGGCACTAATGGACGCATGTTATGCAGATCTAAATAACAGTGTTTTTGAAATTGCAGGTTGATGGCCTTCGTTACGTTGTCTGGAAAATTAGTAGATTCTAAAGGGTTCTGATTATGGTGGATAGTTAGTTAGTTAGTTATTGGAGAGGGTGGGTTTCCCCATGCACTTAGACCTGTATTGGTCCATTGTGCTTCCCTCTATGATTTCTACCAGTTTCTATATCCTACCGGTACTGATGCTTACCATCAGTCCCGCCCATCCAGCGAGACCGGCTCTATTAGCTGAGAGGTATCTATAATGCTTCCCCCATCTACCAGAGGTATTAGAGACTGCTGTTGGGCGGGAAACGTCCGTAATTTGGCTCAGTGACCTCCTTTGGAGATATGAGGTTCTTTTACGTGCCGTAAAGCTACGACACGGGACCCACGGCTTAAAGTCCCTCCCGGAGGACTTGTTCCCCCGAATTTTTCCGCCCTTAAAAATTCGACGACCTCCGCCGGGTATTTGAACCCGCGTAGTACGAGTCATGAGGTGGGAACGTTACCTCTAGACTACGGAGGCCGCTATTATGGTGGATAACACACAGAATTACTGGGTTTTTGGACTTTTTCCGTCGTCCGGACAACTCCTGTCAGATTTACCCAGCTATTTCAACATATAAGAGTAGGCTAGTTCAGCGGGAGGTAAGAAACCACGAAATAAAAATTGTGATAGAGCACGCACATGCGTGGAACTAGGATAGAAAAGGAGGTTGTCCAGTGATTGATATTAGCTCTTTCTGAGGGGCCTAACTGAGTAGGTGTCTCCCTTCCTCACCTGAAGACGGAAACAGATACAGTTTTCGAAACGTCGTGTTTTCTATATCCTAGAATTCCGGATGAGGGAGAAGTCCAAACCCCGGTAATTCTGTGGAAAAGTAGTATTTTAAATTATGACATTTTGAGAAAATATATCTTTTTACTCGAGCGGGGGCCCACTTCACTTCGCCTGGGGAAGCATTCATCAGGCCAGCGGTAACCCTGGCCCAGATGTTACATGCGCCTATAGTTTGCTTACCTTATCTTTGCAATTAATGGATTCCGGGAAGTTGACATTACGTTTGTTGACAGATGCTGAGTGGGAGGGATCACTCTTCAAAGCGTGAATCTTGTTTGTAATTTCATTATATAGGCTACTTTCACGCAACAAGTGAGCGAGCAAGGTAATTCGTTCTGCTATTATTCTACCCAGTTACACTTCACATATCGGTCGCTCTTTTCCTTCTTGCCCGTCCACGTTTAGTACTAATACAGGGATAGCGACTGGCTACGGGCTGGAATGGTCGAGGGGTCGGTGTTCGAGTCCCAGTAGGGTCAAGAATTTTCTCTTTTCTACATCGTCCAGACCTGCTGTAGGGTTCATCCAACCTCCTATACAATGGGTACCGCGGACTCTTTCCCCGGGGGTAAAGCGGCCGGCACGTGAAGCTGACTACTCACCTCCAACTAGTGCCGAGGTCAAGGAAACTTTAATCTGTTCATCCAATCCCGCATACGCCTTCATGGCATAGTGGTTAATTAGTTAAGCACAGGGACAGCTTTACCTTATTAAGTATGTGCCCCTGTGGACGATAAATATAGAAACTTGTCGGGACAATACTGAATTTAAACCGATTTCAAGTACTCGCGTTCTAATTGACTGTACTGTGATAATAACAGAAATGCAGAGTGTGTGAACTGGATTAGATATTTTCGGAAACAAGTCAGGAAGTTTTCGACTCCCACCGCCTACCGGGACAGCTCAATGGAATGTGTTTGGGGTCAAGTTAAAGACTTGGTTGCTGGCAGAGGCCTGAGTATTAACATTGCTGAACCCATCACCAGGCGTCGGAACATGAAGCTTATATCAGTGAAGAAGAATTAGGTCTAGAAGAATGAGCGTTATGAGAATAACTTTATAGGAGGAAACGCCATTGCAAAGTGGTCTGTGTAAAACTTCGTCCACACTTTTTAGTTACGTTTCTGCCTGATCATATAATGGTATATACATGAACCCATTGTGACTGGGGAAACCCCTGCGTAACGAAAAATGATTTTTGGTATGCCGTCGGTGTATATATGCGTCTTGCGAGTGCAGGAACGGTCCAACGGATTCTTTTATATTCGGTATTAAGGAATTTGCCCATCTTAAATCGGCGACGGCGAATCCGAACGTCAACTAAATACATGCGAGCCCCTCAGATGGGCTCCAAAGCACGAAATGAAGATCTTCTCGAAGACGGCTCTTGTTTTAATTGCTTTATTTTTGTTGTACATAATTAATGGTGACGGAAGAGGATGCGGTTGTTCCTACTGTTTTAATTGGATTTCAGTAATTTATGGAGAGCGTATTCCTAAAGGCGCATGCGTTACGAGTATGCACACTATGGACCAGCACACGAAATGTTGGTATTCGGGAAACCAGCATTGGTGGTCAGACGGATTTCGTTGTTGTTCGGTATTCACCAACCTATATGACGTACCGAGTAACTGTCGATTTCTTTTCCAAGGTAACGTAGTCAAGCTCAATTGTATGTGCAAAGTTTTTGCACCGATTTTTAGATTTGTATCAGTAAATGTTTGTAGTCATACTTCAGGTTGTAATATTATTTTAGATTATTGATCATCCTTGAAGTAAAGTAAAACTAAAGTCTGTGTTTATGCAACCAAAAATACACTTGTTATGAAAACCCGCCAGAGCGGACAGTAGAAAGGATGGGAAGGAAAAGGGGGAAAAGTGTTGGAAGTGTTTATGGGGGGCATCCAAGTGACCTTGACCGCTTAATTTGCTCTGTGGAATGAAGACTATAATTGGATAGATTGCCCACGTTGTCTCCCTGCCCCTCGTGACTCATTAGTTTCTTTTACGATATGTACGAATGAGGGAAAGGTCAAGTTTATTCTTGACTGCAGAATTTATATCACCAATTTTTGTTGTTGTGGTTTTACAACTTCTGCTCAATAAGTGAACATGAAGGGATGTCCAAAATAATTCCTGAACTCTTATATATATACATGTCCTGTTCGCGTGAATTAATAGTTCATGATAATACCGATGGAAGCGCCGCTTGACGGCTTGCATGTACGCTGACCGCAGAGTCTTGAGAGTAAATGGCGCGGCACGTTGTAGTCTTCATATACATACAGCTGTCTTTCCATAAATCTTCAAGCTCATAGCGTGCACATTCAGCGAAATCCTGATTTCTGAACGTCCCTAAGGAGCTGTAATATGTAAGGAATGGATCACAGTAAACTAAGGAAAGTGTGAACAAGTATGATATTGATAACGGCAACGATTTTCCTCTGAAATTTCGTTTGGATTTATGCTAGTATTCTTGAATTGAAATCTTCTTACTCTTTCTCAGCCATTGTCCAGAAGTGCCTAATTCTGCCCTGTATCACAAAGCACATTTTGACAGATTGGAATATATATAAATATCTGCTTGTCCAACCAGTCCTTTACTTTCATGGAGAAGTGCTGAAATAGACATGAGTCTGTATACAGAGTGTTTCACGACTTTAGGGCATAAGTGCAGGAGGTGATTTCCTAGGTCTATGTTATCAAAAAAGTTCATATAAACATGTGTCCGATTTTGGACGCTTACGGAGTTATGACCGTTTTAAACTCAGAATAGAAGGTAACGATTACTGACAATAAACGGAACAAAATAATAAACCAGCACAATACATGATTCATTTAAAGTATGAATGTAAAGTTAACTTCGTGAAATTACCTTTAATTTGAATTGATTGGTGCTTAAAGCTGATTTTCGAAAATGCCACCGCCGGCCGCAACACAAATTTGCGCTCGGTTGTGAACCGCGCCGGACATACCAACGCACCCCGCCCTAGGTAGCTCTCAAGTGTCAAGATAACGAGAAGCAGTGTGTGTATAGCATCCCTTGCGACTGCGGCAGATGTTACATCGGTGAAACTAGCAGACCCCTAGAAGTACGCATTAAGGAACACAAATATAATATGACACAGGGTTTGCTGGAAAAGTCTAAATTGGCCCAACATGCATACGAGGAAGATCACAAAATTCTTTGGAATGAAGCGAAGGTTTTGCAGATCGAACCCAACACCACATATAGAAGATACAAGGAATCAGCCCACATGTCTCTGCTGGACCATCCTATCAGTCAACCCAGTATGGATATCTCTCCCATCTGGGCCCCTGTCATTACAGCAGAAATCAAGAGACTACAGCGACGTCAAGTGTAGTTGGTTTGGGTAACTCTTTGTTTCATATGTTGGTACCACAAGGAGTATTGCTTCTCTTCCGGTATGATTTCATTCACGATATTTCTCTGGTGCTAAGCCTCAAATTATGATATCTTCAATATTTCTTAGCTCCCACAGATGATTTTGTTGTGCTTGTATACCACAAGGAGTATTGCTTCTCTCCCGGTATGATTTCTTTCTCTGGTGCTAAGCCTCAAATTATGATAGCTTCAACATATCTTAGCTCTCACAGATGGATTAAGTTGTGCTTCTTTTATGAATCCCTTCGGAAATTGGCATAGTTGTCCGGAGATGGGGGCTAGCTCTGTCTATTGGACCCAACTGAGTAGGTTTTACCTGAAGACGGGGACAGAATCCAGTTCCCGAAACGTTGTGTTTTTTAATAGAAATTAGACTGTTTTTTAGAATAGACAAGATGATGGATAATGTCCAGCAAAATATTAATTGTAATAACGAGAACTCTCTGTCTGTAGCTGGCTAAAAATAGCGGCCCGCCATCTGACAGACGCGGTTCACACGAGGGCGTTTACGGGAATGAAAAAACGGCCATAACTTCGTAACCGTCCAAAATTGGACACATGTTTATATGAACTTTTTTCATCACAAATACCTAGGAAATCACCTCCTGCAGTTATGCCCCGAAGTCGTGAAACACCCTGTATATACCGTGAACCTACCTAAAGTCGTGACATACTTGTGTGATACTTGAGCGCAGGCGTGTTATCTTCAGTTAGCACGTGGACAGTTACGTCATAATTAGAAGGTTAGTTAGTTAGTTGGTTAGTTATTGGAGAGGGTGGGTTTCCCAATGCACTTAGACCAGTATTGGTCCATTGTGCTTCCCTCTATGATATTCTACCAATCTCTATACCCTACCGATATTGGTGCCTACCATCAGTCCCGCCGAGCCAGCGAGTTCGGCCTCCACTGGCTTGGTGGTGTCTATAATTGTTCCCCCATCTATCAGAGGCTTTAGAGACTACTGTTGGGCGGGAAACGTCCTTGAATTTGGCTCAGTGACCTCTTTTGGAGATACGAGGTTCTTTTACGTGCCGTAAAGCTACGACACGGGACACACGGCTTAAAGTTCCTCCCGGAGGACTTGTTCCCTGAAATTTTCCGCCCTTAAAAATTCGACGACCTCCGCCGAGTTTGAACCCGCGTACCCACGAGTCATGAGGTGGGAACGTTACCTCTAGACTACGGAGGTCGCTTAATTAGAAGGTTACTAGATTCTGTTTTCAACATATTTCCTATATTCACACGGCACTGGGAAGTTCATGGTATGGTAACAGAGGTCCGTGGATCGCAACCACGTACTGGACGAAGACTTATCTCGGCAGTTGGAAGAGGATACAGTGCACGATCCTGTAAAGGGACTGTGAAATCTATTCGTTTGTACGGTGCTGCGAAGTTACATTACTGTATCTCTTTTAGTAAGAATTACATTATTATTTTCGTTTGCCACCTCTCAAGTTCCATTCCATGGGTTGAAAAAAATGTTGTATAGATCACAAATTAACAGTTTTTTTGTACGTCCTGTAAGTACGTGTCTGGTATTATGGATGTGACCTTCACGGTTTTGCGTACTCATTCATTCTGATAGGATTTCAAACTACAGTAAAGCTAAAGCATTGTGTTCGTAATTGTATACTCGTAAGCGTTCTGAATTAATCTTCATGTCGGTATTCATGCTCATGCTTCATGCGTGTTAGAATTTTTAAGCATTAAAAATTGAAGAAAAAAATATGCATGCAGCTCTGTTCTAAAACTAAAAATCCCTTTCAAATGACACACGTACTTGTACAGAATAATGCTCCTACTAAGTTTTTAATATTATCTCCATGTTCTGGCCTTCACTCTTCTTCCCGCCTTTACTTTTCACTGTCACTTTTGTCTAGGAGGGAGCCCGATAGTTCGTCTTTATAATTCTCAGTGGGAAATGGGGCCTTTGTCGGCGTCTTCTTAGGGTTTGATATCAAATTATTCATCCCTGGAATATATCCAAGAATATTCTCTGCTATTATGTTACGGCTTAACCATCAAGCAGTGATAAAGGCAAAGTTCACGCCATGAAGATGTGTTGGGGAGTGGAGGTACAATTCTTGACCTCGACAGTAGATGGAGGTGAGTGGTCAGCCTCCGGGATCCATTGGATAGGCTGGATGGGTCCCAGAGCCCGTCTGGACGCTGGCGAAGAGAAAATTCTTTTCCCTCTTTGGAGTCGAACCAAGACCATCCAGTCCGTAGCCTCTCGGTATACCGACTGATCTGTTGGTACGACGTAGCGAAATGGGCGCGGTGTAACGAACGATTCCTCAGCACGGTGCACAGGAAGTTGTTACTTTTGCTTCAATGACCCAATATAATAGAAATTCCCGTGTACCAAAATAGGTAGCCACCCTAATGATGCAACAGTGCGGTATGACATCAGGCAGATGCTGTCATACCAGGAAGAGTAAAAAAAACGTATACTGTCCCTGTGCTTAACTAATTAAGCACTACGCCATGAAGGCGTATGGGGGATTGGATCTATAGGCCCACGTTTTCTTGACCTCGGCACTAGTTGGAGGTGGTCAGCTTCACGCCCCGGCCGATTTACCCCAGGCGAAAGAGCCCCCGGTACCGATTGGATAGGAGGCTGGGTGGGCCCCAGTACCGGTCTGGGCGCTGTGGAAAAGTGAAAATTCTTGCCCCCACCGGCACTCTAACTCCGATACCTTGGTCTTGCAGCCCGTAGCCAGTCGCTATACCAACTGAGCTATCCCGGCTTTTAAGAATTATTAATAATTCGAAGACTTGAAACAACCACGATGGTTGCAAGTTGTTGCAAGTGTACTGAAGGTAACAGTACAAAATACATTTGAGTGGGAAACAGCTAACATCCTGAAAATCTACAGTAAAGAAACCATATATCCAAACGCCACAAATTCTGAGAAGATATGCATTATAAAATTAAGTAATCTGTTCTGTTACAATTTGAAAACGAGCCGGGAGCGCAGCCAGTATAGCGACTGGCTACCGGTAGCACTGCCAATGGGTCGGAGTTGCTGTGTGGGACAATCACAGTCACAGTGATTGTCCCACACAGTCACTCATCCAAGCCACTACACCATTCGCAACAAATGTTCCTACACGAGAAAACGAATACACACAAAAATGACGCACATTTATCGAAACCAGCACACGATCACACAGGTGAAGACCTCCTGTTGAGATTCAATAGCAATAACAGATACCAAATTTTAATAGCAAATAAACGTGTTAACAACAAAATTATACTTTGATATGAAGATATCACTTTTGCATGACCAGAAAACCAACAACATTTAAAAACAGCAACAAAAGGAACTTTAATTAATAACAAATCCTAAATTTATTTTAACTTAATTTAAAATTAAAATTAATTTTAACCTAATATATTTTAAATTTGCATATGAACTATAGCTGGCATTGATACTGTAAGTAATGTACACGCATATGACCTTCCCTCTAAAATATAAACATTGACCAATGTAGGGAGAATAGTAGCAGGAAAAGTGGAGCGTGGATGAAAAGTGACTTACCTGATAATGGTCATAAATTGGCCGAAACATGTTGAAAGTAGAAAACAGTATAAATATATTCAATTTATGCTAGAATTGTGTTGACGGAACCTGTAATAAATATTTCTTTTGGCTTATTTTGGATTTAATCCAGTCATCGCTGGACCAGTGATTAAGACTAGCTCATTCTAACGGGCCCAACAGAGTAGGTTTATCCTTCCCTACCCACCTGAAGACGGAGACAGATCCAGTCTCCGAAACGTCGTGGTCTTTTGTCTTTTACATACCAGCCGTTGGATGAAGTCCAAAATAAGCCAAAAGAGGTACAGTACACACCATCGTCAGAATCCTTTCAAGTCTCTCTGTAATAAATAGTTCACACACAATATGACGCTGAAATACAGTATTACTAGTTTAGTGGGAAGTCTTTCTTATCTGATTTCAGGAGTCTTTGGAACTGCTTATAGGATGTAAGAAGGCCATATAAGTAAGAATCGGAATTTCCCTACCAATTTTGTTCAAATCTTTCACATCAAATTCCAGAAAAATCTGTGGCAAAAGAGGGAAATATCCATTTATGATGTAAGCTAGACTTTGGCCGAAAATCGGAACTGATCAGCAGCTGCTAGTTAAAATATCCGATGTCAAATATTGAGAAAATCTAACGATTTAGCCCTTAATCCTGTATCACAGAGAGATTTGCAGACGAGTAGACATAACCTCGACACAAGGCGTTGTTTTTTACTTGTAAGAAACGCGCAAAACTGTCTATATCCGTGATGTCGTACTACGGGTTAACGAAGCGCTTGCAGATCTGATACTGCTATTTCATCAGGGACGTAACTGTTCCCCTTCAGAGGAACCCTAGCAGCGTTGCTTTCGTCGGTAAGTCTGTTTCCAGCATCAGATTTTGCATAATTCATCTCAGAAAATGAATTTTTACAGGTGTATTTTGGTGGGAAAGTGTCCATTATTGTTACCCACCGTTGGATGCAGTCACGCAGGTCCGAGGCTTCTTGAGAATTTTCATAACAAGCTTATTTTTGTTGTTAGTCCCACGCCGAACCCCTAAGCTGGAGGACCACCCCTTGTCGGCTGTCCGTGGCTGCATATTAAATGTATTCGCAGCTACCCTCCATTCCTGGAGGGCATCTACTCCATCCGCAACCTGAGGACGCGCCATGCCGTGGTGACAAGGGACCCACCTAACATTACCGTTGGGTGCAGTTGTTTACGTATATCACGTATACAGTCAACCCAACATTTATCGAAAAAAGAACAATTTTAATACCTTTGTTTATTTTTGGGATATGTTTTGCTTTTTCGGTATCATTACATCTCACATTTCTTCTACCTTTTGACTTCCCCAAATAAAATTCGATATATTTCTATGTCGCTTAACAGTTAATCAGCTAAAACATGCGGGCGAAGAGTTTAGCAGACATCCCCTCATTGTGTGTTTATTTTACGCTATTCGTGAAAAGAATTTGCACAAACGGAATGTCGAAAAAAACTGGTACAGGAATACAGATGGGGACAAAAGAAATGTTTACGAAATATCTGCTTAAATAATTTTTTGGTTTATCTTCGGTTCAGCTTGGAAAATGTCCATAAATAGCCTCTATTAAAATTTGTTATTGAGGTTATCTACGGGGATTTTTCAAAGTTGAATTGAAGATATACCAATATATTATTTAAGCATATATTTTATACGTCGAAGTGTAAACGTTTTTTGGGCCCCTCTGTATACGATTCTAAACACAGTGCCCAGAGAAGGAGAATTTATTAACCGAATAAACTAGAACTACGATGAAGTTTCTGAACATAGGCCACGCCATAGCTCAAGCGGTTAGTCGCTGGCTTCCCACCCCGGCGGCCCGACTTCGATCCCGGGTCTGGTCAAGTGAGATTTGTGGTGGACAGTTTGGCTCTGGGGCGGGTTTCTCCGAGTATTTCGGTTCCCGTGCCAATCTTCATTCCACAAAATTCTCCATCATCATAATCACCCGGGGCAGGTACAATAGACCAATCACTGACCGCCGTGCCGAGTGGACCTAGTTGTAATCTACCCCCCACTAAGCGAATTAAAAAAGTTTCTGAACAGACTGCAAGGGCCGTAGCCTTTTGAGCTTTTGAAAACATATTTAAATAAAGGACAAATGCTTTTACCATTCGCTCTGTAACGCCTGTTTTTATACGTCTTGTTAGCCTTCACGGTCAGGGTACACGGAAGAACACTTTAAATACCGGAAGCGGTAAGGCTATTCTGAAGGCTATACACCACTTCATTGGGGTGATAATGGGTGCGTGTTTTATAGTCGGTACTGGACGAAAGTTAGTGGTCAGCCGCTTTATCCACCATGATGCCTTACTTACTCATGGAGCTGAGACCTTCTGGAGGAGCCGCCAATTCTGCAGCTACTCAAGAATTTCCCAGCATTTTATGGAACCCGAAGGTTCATTACCGTGTTCACAAGAGCCCTCCACTGGTCCCTATCCTGAACCAAATCCATCCAATCAATACCATCCCATCCTATCTCTCTAAGATCCATTTTAATATTGTCCACCCACCTACGGCTTGGTCTTCCCAGTGGTCTCTTTCCATCTGGCTTTCCCACCAATATCCTATACGCATTCCTCGTCTTCTCCATTCGTGCTACATGCCCTGCCCACCTCATCCTCCTCGACTTGATCATTCTAATTATACTTGTAGAAGAGTACAAGCTATGAAGCTCCTCATTATGCAGTTTTCTCCAACCTCCTGTCACCTCATCTCTCTTTGGTCCAAATATTCTCAACACCCTGTTCTCAAACACTCTCAGTCTGTGTTCCTCCCTTAATGTCAGAGACCAAGTTTCACATCCATACAGAACCACAGACAAAATTATAGTTTTGTATATTCTAATTTTTATGTTTTTGGCCAACAGAAGAGAAGACAGAAGGTTCTGAACGGAATGGTAACAAGCATTAACCGAGTTCAATCTCCTTTTAATTTCCTCCTGAATCAGGTTTCGATCTGTTATCGTTGTTCCCAAATATCTGAATTGTGCCACATTTTCAAAACATCTGTTTCCTATCTTTATATCATGATTTTTTCCTGCATTTTGGTGACGAGACAGCAACATATACTTAGTTTTCTCAGTGTTTACTTCTAGACCAACCTCTTTACTTGCGTCAATTAAAGTTTGTATGTTTTTCTTTATGGTATCTACATTATCACCCAGTAGATTCACATCATCGGCATAGGCCAACAGCTGATGTGTCCCGTTTAACTTCAGTCCCACCTGGTTTCCGTGGACCTTCCTAATTGCATTCTAAAGTAAAGTTGAAAAGAAGTGGCGATAAAGCATCTCCTTGTTTTAGACCGTTCTCGATAGGAAATTTATCAGACAAATGTTTACCCACACGGACTTTACTATACGTTTCGTTTAAACACATTTTAATCAACCTAACTAGTTCCATGGGTATCCCAAACTCTATCAGAATATTGTACAATACTTCCCTCCTAACTGGGTCATAGGCTTTCATGAAGTCTACGAATAGCTGATGTACCGTCTTATTGTACTCAATTTTTCTCCATTATCTGATGAATGCAAAAGATCTGATCTGTAGTTGATCTGTTCTGTTGAAACCCACACTGATGATCCCCAATAATTTCATCTATGTATGGACTTAACCTTGAGAGAAGTATATTGGAGAAAATTTTGTATGAAGTTGATAGCAGTGATATCCCCTGGTAATGACTACAGTCAGTTTTATCACCTTTTTTTCGAACTGGTACAATAATAGACTCCTTCCACTGATCAGGCAATTTTTCCTTGTGCCAAATAGAAGTAATTAGATTGTGGATATTAGAACGTAATATTTCGCCTCCTGCTTGAATAAGTTCTGCCGGAATTTGATCACTACCTGGCGATTTATACCGTTTCAATTTTGCAATAGCACTTTCAAACTCAAAAGGGCTAGGATCAGGTGCTAACGGCTCAGAACTTGCCCGAACGTTGTTGGCAAGAAAAGTATTCCATCTCCTGTGGAGAATCGAAACTCGAGTGTCTATCCCATAGGTTTTTTTTACCATAGAGGCACAGACATGGTGGGTATACGTCAGATTTTCTTTATGAAAGTTTAGAATTGTGGTTACAGACATACTGTTTTGCGAGTGGTATTGAAATGTAAAGTGATAAATGGCATTTAGTTCATTAGGCGATACCGTAGCTACTGGTAGGTCTCCCTTGCCAAAGGGTGGAGAGGTAGGTGCCAGACGAACCGGATTTATACTGGCTCTGAGACTGGGGTTTATGTTTGCAGGCTAACATCCTTGCCACTTAAAATACCTTAATATTCTTGTGCTTCATAGAAAATACAATCAGCAAAACGAGAAATTGATGAAATTATTTTGGATAGAATGACTGATGAAGAAAGAATATCGAAACAGATTTTAACAGTGTGAAGCAAATGAACACCGACACCGAGGAAGATTTTGCAAAGGTGGAAAGTCTTTGATTATCTATAGGCCTGCCGTCAAGTGAAGCTGAAGTACCGCGCTGGGGTGGTCGATAAATTCAACAAAGATTTCCTAATGAAAGTACAAACCTTTCACTACATATTGAGTATTTGACACGACACGGACCGCGTGTAAAACTTCGCGTCAAACAGCTCTTCTATTATTGCGTGTGTATTCATCGCCGCGGGAATGTGTTTACCGGGCCATTGCGTAGCAGCTGCCTACTCTTCTGGCTCCACTCTTCCGGCTTTGATGTGTTGAGGGTGTGGGGGCTGGAAACACACACAGGCAACAAGGTGATCTCAAACTAAAGAAAGTCATCTTGATGCTTCAGTACGATTCTAGCCTTGATGTGTCCTCCTGTAGAAATCGAAGTCATTACTGACGAACGCAACAGCATACTGTGGCTGCATAATCAGCCCATTGCAAGGCGTCCGTCTTCAGAATGCAATTGGCTTATAGGAAAACAACCCAAACGTATTTGCCCTCACAGGATTCGAATCTGCGAGTTCAGTGTTCAGTGTGCTTAACTAATTAAGCACTGGGCCATGAAGGCATATGGAGAAGTAGATATATAGATCCATATTTTCTTGACCTCACCACTAGTTGGAGGTGAGTGTTCAGCTTCATTCCTCGGTCGGTTTACCCCCGGGGAAAGAGTCCCCGGTACCTATTGGGTAGGAGATTTGGACCCTTCGGTCCTCCAGCCCGTAATCAGGCGCAATACCGACTATCCTAGCTCCCGATCTTAAATGTGTGGGAGCGGATAATTTTAAGCACGGTGTTCTGAGCAGAAATTCTGCCAGAGAAGAGGGAATTATGCGAGGTCCGTGATCTGGCAGCGGATATTAAGAGGAGAAAATTGCAGTGATTGGCGTATGCGATTAGAAAGAATGAGATAAGATTGCCTAAGAATATTTTATTAAGGAAGGGCGGAAAAGAGAAGAGAAAACCGGAAAGGCGTGGATTGATGTGGTTGAATAATACAAAGAGTGATTTACGAAAGCTGAAGCGAACACTTGGAAGCAGAAGGCAAATAAATAATAATGAAGAATTGACATCTGTCGTAAAAGAGGTCAGGACTTTTGAGAGGATAGTAGAGCCAAGGAGTAGCAGACTTAAGCTTCCTAGATTCGAAGATTGCTGATTTGCAGGTGCTTCTGAACCGCTGCATACTTGTACATCATCCTATCAGAGAATTGTATTTATTTTTGTCCATAATTATCCGGACAAATTGTATTTCCTGAGACTGTTCGCTGCTTGCGGCCGATTATTTTTTATCTCGAGGTAACGAACTTTGCTGACGACAAAATGAAAGGCGAGAGAACAAGAAGTTGTCAGGTTTGTACTGTGACGATGATCTGCCCGTTGATTCAAGTGACTGTAAGTTCATTGACCACGTGTACATTGTGTGTGATATTTGTAGTTTATGCAACGACTCTGCCAGGAATCCTGAGCCGTCCTTCTCAAGCAGAGTTCAGGAGGGCTCAAGCTATCATCCCCAAATTGCCGTGGGTATACAAGCTTCCCGAACGTGAGCTGGGAATCGAGATAACTAGCCGTGAATAAATTAAACCAGTAATAACTGCGGCAGCAGTGGAAGGAAGTGGTCGTGACCTAATTTGAGGTCCTGTCACGACATTTGCCTGGAAAGACTGAGTACAATCACGAATATCACAATCATGACAGTTAATATCTCGGCCGGAATTCGAACCGGGCACCTCACGAATACAAGTCAGGAGCTTTACCGGTTGAGCCGAGTTGATCGGTCATTGTGTATGTGAGACAGGCCAGTGCATTGAGCAGTGTTTAAATTTTCTGACGTTGTTCCATTTTTAGACAAGTAGTGAGCAGAGGAATATCCTACATGAAATAAGAAAACGGAAGGCTAATTGGATTGGTCATGTTTTACGCAGAAACTGCCTTCTAAAAGAAGTTATCGAAGGAAAGATAGATGGGCGGATAGAAGTGACAATAAGACGTAAGAAGATGCTGGATGACCTTGGGGACAGAAGAGGATACTGTCATTTGAAGGAGAAAGCTCTAGATCGCATTAAGTGGAGGAATTGTTTTGGAAGAGACTGTGGACTTGTCGTCTTGACAGATTACTGATTATGATGATGAGTGATTATCAAACGTGAAAAGAACATATCAGCCCTAAGGTCCACATTGACGTATTCCTTCCCCGACTTGGGTTACGTTTGTGAGACATTTATCAATAAGTTACAAAGAATTCAAAATGAAGTTGTCAAGGTAAAACAGAAGTTGCCGAGGTAACGCCAATTGAATACCAGCAAAGACAGGCAGGAACAGCATTAATAAAATATCTCACCAAAGGTGTAGGAAGCCTACTGCGGGGAGTAAACCACTGAAGCCGCAGACCAGTAGGAGTTACCATAATCTACAAATGGCAGAGTTATGTTAAAGTTGCCCCTGTGTTTAATTAATTAAATACCACGCCATGAAGACGTTTGGGGAGTGGAAGTATTGTTCCACCATGCTTGATTTCGGCACTATGTGGAGATGGTTTGTCAGTTTCATGATCCGGCCGCCTTACCCCCAGATCCATTAACTAGGAGGTTGGATGGGCCCCAGAGCCGGTCAGGATGCTGTGGAGTAGAGAAAAATATTTTGCTCCTGCCGGAAATCGATCCCTGGTCGCCCCAGCTCCTCGCCCGTCTCTAAAACGATTGAGCTAAGTACAGTTCGATCCATGATAAGCATGGATAATTCCGTTACGTGCCTGCAGTGTATCCATATCTAACCCCAGGTTCGTAGTGTACTGTTAAAAAAGCACCTCAACTGGAGCCCACCCAGCCTTTAATGCAATGAGTACGGGGGCCCATTCCCCGATGTTGAAGCTGACCATTCACAAACTACTGCCGAGGTCAAGAATACATGGATCTATAAATACATCCACTCATCCATACGTTTTCATGGCTTAGGGCCTAAGCACTTAAATACAGAAGAAGTAAAGTAAAAGTAAATCTATCCCTGTAACAGGCCGTGATGGCCCATAGGGTTGTGAGACGTTGAGGGTCCCACATTATCTAGACAATCGGCTCAAAGATGGCGGTAAAGTTGTCAGCCTTACGCGCCGGCCGCGCTTTACTCCCCAGGAAAATTATTTATTTAATTCCTGGTACTCATTTCTGTTAGAGGCTGAGTCGACCCCAGGGCCGTAGTGCGGCTGGAAGGATTAGGTAAATTGAAAAAATAATTCCAATGACGTCATCGGCACTTGAACCCGCGAACTTCCGGCTTGTAGCATAGTGCCCCAAACAAAAGAAACCTTACCTTTTTACCCTTAATGCGTGAAGAGGAGAAGAGAAAGTGGAGGGGAACAGTGGTCGGAGACCACACGTTTTGTGGGAGGACTACAATAATTTCCCGCTTTGAAAGTTCCCACTCGTGATGAAGGCAAGCTGGAGAGAAAGTAGAGCCGTCAGGAAATAAAGAAGATAGGAGGAGCTTCATAACTTGTACTCTTCTCCAAGTATAATTAGAATGATCAAGTCAAGGAGGATGAGGTGGGTAGGGCATGTAGCACGAATGGGGGAGACGAGGAATGCATATAGGATTTTGGTGGGAAAGCGAGAAGGAAAAATACCACTGAGAAGACCAAGGCGTAGGTGGGTGGACAATATTAAAATCGATATTAGATATATAGGATGGGATGGTATTGATTGGATTGATCTGGCTGAGGATAGGGACCATTGGAGGGCTCTTGTGAACATGGTAATGAACCTTCGGGTTCCATAAAATGCTGGGAAATTCTTGAGTAGCTGCAGAATTGGCGGCTCCTCCAGAAGGTCTCAGCTCCATGAGTAAGTAAGTAAGTAAGTAAGTAAAAGTTACTATGGGATATGGGCTGTTATAGGTTATGAACAGGGTCACTACTGCATGCAGTTGATATAAATACTTGTAAAGAATTCAGTGTGTACCTCACAGAAAGCATACTTCGCAAATGTTACAAAGACTAATCGGTTAATATTGTAAAGAGAATTCATCTCTGCTTATTGTGGGGATCGTACGAAACTCCTAGGTACAGCCTCTGGACAAAGAGTACCCGTTTTAATGTTTCAGTATGTGGTATACTATTTACATTTACCTTTCACTTATGTTTTATTTTCCATCGGTTTCGTCATTTCCTCTATTCAAATGTCGCTGTAGCAGCTTTGAAGAGACCACAACTCTCTTGATTCTCAAAGATTACTTTCTGGGATGTGATGTCGTGCAGTCTGGTAGATCTTTAGCAGTGTTTCGGAGGAACGTGCTGCCTCCATATTCAGGGTAGAATGGTATCCAGAAGAAAGAGGCAGAACATGTATCTACCGGACCACACAGCATCAAGTCTGACAAGAGAGTCGTGATAAGGGCATATTTCGCATGCTTGATTCTCATACACAAAGCGCCGTACCTATAGTCCATTCGCGGAGACGAGACAGTTAGCGTAAACAAAGCAAGCCCCGAGTCGCCACAGCTACAGCAAGGAGTGGACAAAGCGTGCAGTTACTTCATTGTACTCACTGCATTCGGACGCACGTTAACCTGCATTCAACTGAAGAGTGAATTTTGGACGCCCCTGCAACAGGACACGCATCACGTGATCGCTGCATGATTTCATTCAAAGAGCGAAGGAGACACCGCGTGCATTTGTTTACGAGGACTCTCTCGTCTCCGCGAATGGACTGTAGTAGAAGATGTGTACATAAGCTCTGCAATCGAAGTAACATGCAAATAACCGAAATTTCCCCCCTCCCCTTGGGGTGGGGTGAGAGTGAGACCACTTGGTACGTCGGGCACTCTTTGGCCTATTGTACCAGCCTCGGATGATAGATGTGGAGCAGTCGGTGGAATGATAATCTGTAAGGGAAACCGAAATAGTCGGAGAAAACCTGCCCCATTGCCGCGTTATCCACCACAAATCGCATATGACCTGACCTGGGCTCGGACCTGGGAAGCCGGCGACTAACGGTTTGAGCCATTACATGGCCCAAATAACTGAAGTTACTCTGAGTGCAAGCTATCCAACAGTACCGCGAGTCGGAGTGTCTGGATGCTCACAGTTGCATGTGCAGTCTGATACAAAGACATTTCAATCCCCCCTACCCCTGCATCCTTCCGTGACAAGTAGTTACTTGACCTGTGATTAAGCCGTGAGAAATGTAGAACAGTACACCGTAGCGTCGCATGGGTTGGCATTTCGTTGCATGCCGTGTCTGATGCCTATTGTTGCTGTACGTACGAGTTATCATCTTCTGTAGCATGCCCGCGGGCACCATGGTTTTCAAAAGATCATTGGCCTCAGCTGCCAGCTGCTAGTCCTCGTTATATAGCCCCGGCACGGACTGCACAGAAAACGTCTCTTCCATTATTGCTTGTTCTCTCGTTACCGGGGAAGCAACCTGTCCACAGAGCTGTTCCCAATAACGGCTGTTATACTGTCGCCTGTTTGCACAGCTGTTACTTAGCAATGGATCTTCATGTCACAATATATTCTGTAGCTTCTCACTGTGCAGTTCCCCCCACTAGCAAGTCCACATATTATCAGCATCCTGTTATCGCACAATCTGTTCGTCGCTGAATGTGAGACGTAAGAGGCAGATTGCTCATGCCGTTATTCTTGTCTGTAACACTCGAAGACGTTCGGGCGGTACTTCGAACAGCACAGATTGAAATCGCAAGTGGTGTTACTTAACATCCTACCAGTCAACAGTTGCTGATATCGTGGTGCATTGAAGTGTATTCTGTTGACTCAGTTTGACTCTGATTAGCCAATTCTTATCTTTAGATTTAATTGGCATCTGAAGTATACTTCATAGTTGCCGTTGTGATAAGCTACATCTAATACGAGATTTTGATTTTAAATGCTGTCCTGCCCCTCATAAAGCGCAGTCAGGGTTATCACTGTCATCTGCTACAGGGTAGGTGTGCTCAGTCGTGTACATGGGGATACTTAACTTTGTTTACACATTCCTTTCGTAGTCACGTCGCGGTATAAGGGTTGTACAATTTCGGAAAAGTTCGAACATTATCGTGGGCACGAATCTCTTTAGCCCTCTCTGCCTGTATGTTCGCGTTTTGCTTTGACGAGTTGCCGTGTGCAGAGGGAATGGCCTTGAGATGGGTCCCCCTACGAAATGTCTGCAAAGGATTCACTTTTGCAGAAGCAGTTCTGCAACATAAGGTAAAGCTATTCCTGTAACAGGCCGTGGAGGCCCACGGGATTGTGAGACGTCGAGGACCTCACATTTTCTAGATAATCGGCTCACATATAGCGGTTAAGTTGTCAGCCCTATGCGCCGGCTGTCCTGTACCTCCCAAGAAGATCCCTGATACTCATTTCTGTTAGAGGCTGAGTCGATCCCAGGGTCATAGTGCAGCTGGAAGTATTAGGTCAATTGAAAAAATCCAATGACCTCGAACTCGCGACCTTCCGGATTGTAGCATACTACGCTACCGCATAGCACAAGGAAAGAAGTGGAAGAATTCAGAGCATCGTTTCTGTGACGACATCAAATAGTATGGTGGAGGAAGTGTACCGATATCCTTCGGTAAACTGCCAGACCACACAGCGTCACATCCCTGAAGATAGTCACCGCCTTGAAAACCTCATTTCTGATATAGAGTGTCGTACTGTTCTCATCTACAGATGAGATCAAGGTCACAAGTTACAAATTTTAAATTTAGCCTTCAGTGCAATAGAGATTTGTTAGGCCTATCCCACACACTGGGCAAAGGGACCCTTAAGTTCCATTGTCTGCCGACTATGCTGTGCACCATAGTAGTAACCTGTATCAAGCAGAAGTAAGCCCTACGACTTGATAGTTTTCCTCATTCACGAACTCCAAATGGTTCATTCTGTTAGTTGTAATCAGCGGTATCAGTGTCAGTGCCTAACCTTGTGGTCTTTGGAACATGTATCTGAATATACCCACTGCATCGTCTAGACTTCTAGACGGTTGTCTTCAATGGAAGAGACGAAGTTCTTAAGCTTCATCAGCAATGGCTCATTTAGAGACACGTGACATCAGTCTATCGACGTCGACAAAAAGTAACGGAAAATTACGAAGGTTCAAGTCTCGCTCTGCTAATGGTGGTTTCTGTGGCGCCACATAACGAAACCTCGTTCTACTGATAAGCTCTCTTCCAGTAGATTATTTTCATGTTTTATTATGGAGCGTTGTCAAATAAATGATTCGTTTTATTGCATATTTATTTATTGTTCATTTAACCACGTGGTCAGTAGCTGATACTACGATATAGTGCCGAATGGTAGGATGATGAGAGGATAATGAATGGAAAGCTATATAGAAGAAATGGGGAGGTGTTAATGTGAAGTACTATCCGAAGACCTCTCTGGGAAGACTAGTTTTTTAGAGGACCGCCCCTGTGGTCTAGTGGTCAGAGTTCCTGGCTACACATCCAGAGGTCCGGGTTCGATTCCCGGCGCTGTCAGATTTTTCTGAGAAGTAGTGGGTCTGGAACGGGTTCAACTCAACATTGTGAGGATAATTGAGGAGATATTTCAAGGAAATAGCGACTCCGGCATAGAAAACCGAGATTAAGGGCCGCGGGGACCCGTTGCACTGACAGCGCGACACCTTCTATTCGCTAAAGGTGGCACTAACCTCGCCGACAAGCGGCGGTCGCTCGGTCGGTATAGTTCGCTTGCGGACTGCAGGCCACTGAGCCTTTTTTTTTTTTAGTTTGGGGTGGGGCGAGACCGAGTCCACTTGGTATATCGGACACTGTTTGGCCTATTGTACCAGTCGCGCATGATAGATGATAAGTGTGAAGCAATAGGTGGAACGAGAATTAGCAGGGGAAATTGAAATACTCGGAGAAAACCTGCCCCAGCTCCACTTTGTCGAGTGGGGAGACTAAGGGAAACCACAGAAAATCTCGATTAGGATAGTCGGTGTTCTGGCAGAGGTTCAAACTGATCTTCTGAATAAAGTCAGAAGCGTTGCTGCTTGCGCCATCTTGCTCGGGAAATACTTCACACAACCATAATTTCCTGTCAGATTTCTCCATTTAAATTTATGCGTACGGTTCTTCTTGTTTCGGAGGTGGTGGCTTTTGTAGGATTTATGCTATTCATAGAGGCGGTAAGACTTTAGCTGGGGCATCAGTCAGCACGAAGGCACGCGTCGCTACTGGATGACACAGGAAAATATACCGAGACAGATTCAAAATCTCTGTCTCAGTATGAAGTTCTATTTGACCATGTGCAAGCATTGCATATCACTCAACTATTTTTGTAATAGCATACAAATAAATGTTATTCGCATGTACTACAGAGGTTATTTAGCACTGAATTAAATGAGAGTAGTTGGAAAAGGGCCGGTCACGGTAGCCGAGCGGTCTGAGGCATGTACTGTCTTCGCTTGCTCGGAAGCCTGAATCGTGGGTTCGAATCCCACACAAGGCATGGATGTTTGGTATGTGTATGTCTTTATTCTGTGTCTTTGTTGTCTTGCGTTTACTTAGAGGCCTTGCGACGAGCTGATCACTCGTCAAAGGAGCCCTTACGTCTGTAAAATGATCATGAAAGTGCAAAATAAGAGCCCAGGCGCCAAGAGGGTTGTAGAGCCAGTGGAAAATAAAGTTGGAAAATGAAGGAAACTGAATCGGTGGCTGCCACAAGACTTCCTGCAGTGGAGGCGTTTCTTGGATAGGTTTGTTGTGAGCTAGCCTTGGATCCTCATCGCGGGGGTAACGGGGAAAAATGGGAACTGTGGGTGTACCTGCCAAGACTGATGACAAATGAACTTGTACAGTGCGATTATACTATGGCTTCCCGCGAATGGTTAAGTCGCCAGGCGGAAGAGTCCCACACTTCTTATGTGGAGATTTGAGCTTCTAGCGGAATTGGCAGGCTTATCTAGCTATCTATGGCTCTACAGCCCTTGTGGACCTTGGCCGCTTTTTCAGTTTCTTAAACTATACACGGTCAGTAGGACTCCTTGGACAGGAGATCAGCCCGTCGCAAGGCCACTACCTACACACAGAACAATGCAAACACAAAATAAATGCACACAGACATCCATGCCTCGAGTGGGATTCGAACCCATGGTCCAAGTGTTCGGTCGGACGAAGACGGTTCATGCCTTAGACTGCGCGGCCACTGTGATCGGCTTGACAGTTCTATACCCTAACAAATTACAGATAAAAGTTATCCAGATTACAGGTGTTGCTGGATATATTCAGTGTTATTATGTATGAGTTACTGGTACATGCTGGTACAGTAGGCCAGAAGTACAAGGGACTTAGTCCCACCCCACTAGCAATTAACAAAATACTGGTACATGCGCAGAAAGTCGACATTCACCCCATATTCGAAAATATAGTAAGCTCGGAGCACTAAACTGGAAAACCCTGAGACCGGAATTTGCTGTACAAGACGTCGGAGTGATATTCGACGAAAATATTCAAGCGTAGCACCGATTTCATTAATAGACTTGAACATGAAAATGACATCAGAGAGCTTTGTCAACATCTCATGAAATTTAGGTAATTTTTATTTGTAATTGTTAGTTTATGTGTTTGTCGGTTCCACTGTGAGTCCGAGATTCCGTTGCATGGCCAGGCGGGAGGACCGTCAGACTCTTCCGCCAACAGTGCTCAGCGATTTGCGGGAAGCTCAAAAAGAATTGCACTGTATAGGCCTAATACCTACCAGGGATGCAC
Organism: Cryptotermes secundus; assembly: GCF_002891405.2. Taxonomy (NCBI): domain Eukaryota; kingdom Metazoa; phylum Arthropoda; class Insecta; order Blattodea; family Kalotermitidae; genus Cryptotermes; species Cryptotermes secundus. Next base: position 936,437 of record NW_019737091.1, on the reverse strand, counting down.
AGGGTTCCTCAAGAAGACGTTGCAAATTACTGTCACATTCTTGTAAAAGACAACATGCTGACAGTCAGTCATAAACTTGTTCCTGATAAGCAGTCCTTGAAATTAACGAGACGTAGTTTATCTAACTAAGCCCATGCGGAAAATTTGCATCGTATTGATTGAGAAATGTTACTTTATAATCGTCCGGTTGTTTCTGCGTCTTGGGTTTCAGTCGTGGTCAAGGCCTTGATAGTGTAGAACCAACATTAACGCTTCCCAACTTCCGCACGAAATATCTCGTTCAGAAACATCTTTTATTTTCTCTGGATTATATTTATTTGGTGGTGAGAGCATCAGTTATCGGAGAACACCCCGCCATCTCTCAAAGTTTAAAACGAATTATTTGTTGCTTTTCGACATTTTGAACTAAGCGTAGACTCGGAAGTAAGCTGACCCATGGATAACGAGAGGCAGTTGTATAAAACAGGTAAAGGTAAAGTTGTCCCTGTGCTTAACTAATTAAGCACTACGCCATGAAGGCGTAAAGGGGAGTCGATATATAGATCCACATTTTCGTGACCTCGGAATTTGTTGGAGGTGAGTGGTCAACTTCACGCCCCTGCCGCTTTACCCCCTGCAAAAGAGCCCCCGATACCCATTGGGTAGGAGGTTTGGTGGACCCCACAGCCGGTCTGGAAGACATAGAGAAGAGAAAATTCTTGACCCCACCGGGAATCGAACTCCAACCCTTCGGTCCCCAGCCCGTCGCCAGTCGCTATCCCGGCGCTTCATATAAAAACAGGGAGACGGATAATGTCCAACGAGTCAGTAAATCGTAACAGAACTGGAAGGTATTTGAAAGGAAACTGCCGTAACCTAATCGATGTACTATCGCGACATTTGTTTGGACGAGGCTGAGGAAAACAGCGAAAACCTTAGCGTAACCGGTGTTATAATCGAAATTCGAACTGATTACCTTCCGTATATGTCTGTAGGATGTTACCGGCACACTAATGTACTCGGTCCGACACGTTAGTGTGGAAGTTACTAACGGAAGTTTCTTTTTTTCTTAAAGTGACAACCAGTATTGCTTCATCCATGGAGCACAGAAGCTGATTGTCGTTCAGATAGTCAAGAAATGTCCCTGTTCTGAACCACCTGAATCCAGTTCACTTCCAAAAATTCTATTAAAGCTTCAACGTGGCAGGGGTTATTTCCATTAGTGAACAAAGTTTTTGGTAACAAAAGTAAACCCACATTTAAAATCGACTTCTGGCATTCTGATCTTCCATCACAACCCAGGATTTGAACCATATCAGAGCGCTTTTTCTCTCTCTCTCTCTCTTAAGTTGCCTTATCTGAAGTTTTATCATTGAAGAAACATTCATTCTCCTTTAAATAACTCCATTGTTTTAAATTGTGTAATAAATTGTGCATAAGTTCCCATTTCTTGCGTAACGAAGTATTAGAGGACAATAGAAAGACACTGACCTTGTTAAAAACTTTTTGACTGCCATTTTTGTGACAACCTTAGCAGTTTACCAAATCACGGCATATTTCTCACGCGTTATCGAAGAAACGTAGATATTCTTGTGCTACTGGTGATCAGTTGCTATGGCGACACGAATGGTTTTGTTTCCGCTTCGGTTAGGACTGTCATGCTTTGTTGCGTAGAGTGTACTTGGCGGGTTATCCGGATGAGAGCGGATCTACAGGTAAATGGCTTACAGCGGTTCGATCTCCAGCCATCGTGCAGAAACGAGGACCTTGAACTTACAGGCAGATAGACATGCCATCAACGCCACCCTGGCGGCACGATTCAGCTGGGGGGACAGGAGATTTCCAAACGGTGAACATTTCTAACATAGCTACCAGTTTTTCATGCTTATACGACTGAGCTGTTCTACACTGTTATAGAATTTGCGGTTTCATTATTGCAGTTAGGGAAGGGCATGTAGCACGTATGGGATGTAAGTGCATACAGAGTTTTGGTAGAAAATCATGAAGGAAGAGACCAGTAAGAAAACTTAGACGTAAATGAGAGGATGTTAAAAACATTGGATAGGAGTGAACACGGTAATGAACCCTTGGGTTCCCTAAAATGCTGGAAATATCTCTGAGACTCGCAAGAAGGGCTCAGCTCCATGAAATTTGGGTTATGGTACATTTTACATCAGCCGTACTATGTCTGACAACGCGCTGTTCCGTGATATTTAACTTCTTGGAAGGTGATGCGAAAATCACCTTCTTTTTTATACTGCTAGTGGGATGGGACTTAATGCTTGCTACCATTCAGTCCAGAACCTTTTGTCTTCTCGTCTGTTGTCCAAAAACAAAAATTAGAATATACAAAACTATAATTTTGCCTGTGGTTCTGTGTGGGTGTGAAACTTGGTCTCTGAGATTAAAGGAGGAACACAGACTGAGGGTGTTTGAGAACAGGCTGTTAAGGAAAATATTTGGACCGAAGAAGGATGAAGTGACAGGAAGTTGGAGAAAACTGCATAATGAGGAGCTTCATGACTTGTACTCTTCTACAAGTATAATTAGAATGATCAAGTCAAGGAGGATGAGGTGCGCAGGGCATGTAGCATGAATGGGGGAGAAAAGGAATGCATATAGGATATTGGTGGGAAAGCCGGAAGGGAAGAGACCACTGGGACGACCAAGCCGTAGGTGGGTGGACAATATTAGAATGGATCTTAGAGAGATAGGATTGGATGGTATGAATTGGATAGATCTGTCTCAGGATAGGGAACAGTGGAGGGCTCTTGTGAACACGGTAGTGAACTTTCGGGTTTCATAAAATGCTGAGAAATTCTTGAGTAGCTGCAGAATTGGCGGCTCCTCAAGAAGGGATCAGCTCCATGAGTAAGTAAGTGGGTTGCGACTAAGTCCTTTGTACTGCGGCCACTTCTGGCCTATTGTACCAGCCCCAGATGATAGGTGAGGATGTTTATGGAGCAATTGGTGGAATGAAGATTGGCAGGGGAACCGAAGTACTCGGAGAAAACCTGCCCCAGCGCCACTTTGTCCACCACAAATCCCACTTGACCAGACCTGATGGAAAATCACCTTACTTGGATGCGAGTGAGGCTGTATTAAACGGCGTAGCTAGCGGAGGACCACCTTAAACACAGCCACTCTCGCATACAGGTAAGCTGATTTTCCCGTCAACTTCCACAAAAAGAAGTTAAAGGTAAAGCTATCCATGTAACCGGCGGTGGAGGCCCATAGGGTTGTGAGACGTTGAGGTTCCCACATATTCTAGACAATCGGCTTGCAGATGGCGGTGAGGTCAGCCTTACGCGCCGCCCGTTCTTTACCCCGCAAGAAGATTAATGGCACTCATTTCTTTTAGAAGCTAAGTCGACCACAGGTCCATAGTGTTGCTGGAAGGATTCAGTAAATTGAAAAATCCAGTTCATCGGGAATCGAACCCGCAACCTTCCGGCTTGTAGCATAGTGCTTCAACCAACTACGCTACTCGTGCCTCCCACAAAAAGAAGAGAAAACCTTTACTTAATACTTGACGTAACACGGCCCATAACTACATTATGATGTCTTCATATAATTTCGTTGGTTTCTGTCTTATTGATCTGTTTTAGATGATCTTGAGGGTTCTGTCAGCACTCCAGGCGCCAGTTATTGTAGGAGTACTTCATTGAACTGCATACAGGAAGCAGGAACAGGAATGTTCAAAAGACAATGACCTTGAGTTAATGTTTAGTTTGTAGCATAAAAACATACCCTGAAGATGACATTGTAGATGTTGAAACATGTCGGGTAAACAGCCAACCGAAATATGTCGTAATTGACAAAAACAAACAACCCAGTTTCAGTCCGCAAGCGAACTATACCGACCGAGCGACCGCCGCTTGTCGGCAACGTTGTAGTGGTCATAGTTCATAGCTACAGATCCAGAGGTCCCGGGTTCGATTCCCGGCACTACCAAATTTTATGAGAAGTAGTGGGTCTGAGGTTGAGTGGACCACTCAACCTCATGAGGATAATTGAGGAGCGATTTGAAGGAAATAGCGGCTTGGGTCTAGAAAACCGAAATTAACGGCGGTGGGGATTCGTTGCGCTGACCTCGCGACACCCTCTGATGTTAATAAATAAAGTAATGTAAGGGTTCGAAATAAATTATCCAAATCTCATATTCGTTTTGAGCTTTTACAAGAGCTGTTAGTACAGATGGATGTAATCCCGGCGGTGATGCTAGCCTTACGCTTGGGTTTCCCACTTGTCTGGTTCTCCTCGGATGATACGTTTGTCAGTCAAAACTCGTGAGTTTTTCTGGCTACGGGGAAGACGATAGCCTCACTAGTGACACGCCCTGTTCAGTTGGAGACTGTTGTTAAGGTGGTTGGAGCCAGATATACTTGCAGCAATTTGACCGTACAGAGGGCACTCAGAGGCAGCGTTGCTGGAACTTTGGGCACGTCATTGTGCACTTTTCTATATTCTTCTCTGTTATGTCCAGACATTCTTCCCATAACTTGTTTTCAAGCACTCGAAATCTCTGTTGTTCCCTCAGGATGAGAGACCGTTTCATACTCATACACAGAAGTGGCAAAATTTTAATTCCGTGTATTTTGGCCTCTAGGATTTCAGATTGAAGCGGGAATATAAAGTATTCGAACCTAATGGTACAAAGCATTCTTAGAATGAAAACTGCTGTTAATTTAAAATTATTAATCTGGAATAGAGCCGGTGGGGTAAAGAATTTTCTCTTTTTCACGTCGTCCAGACCAGCTCTGGGGCCCACCCAACCTCCATTCCAGTGGGTACCGGGGGGGGTAAAGCGGCCGGGGCCTGAAGCTGACCAGTCACCTCCAACTAGTGCCGAGGTCAAGAAAACGTGGATCTATACATGCACTCCCCCCATACGTCTTCATGTCACAGTGCTTAATTAGTTTAGTACAGAGACAACTTACCTTTACCATCTAATCTAACGAAATAAAAAATAATAGGAAGGTAAGTTTTTATACACCCAGTTGACCCTTTGTCGGTCTGAACGTACGTGAATGATGTATGCAGTTTAAGTCTCTGTGTAACCTTGGATTTGGCATGTCATTACTGCAGATGTAATCAAGATAGTCCGTTCTCAGTCAGTTTCCCAGTGACGGTACATATCTGGTTTAACGTTGTGAGGTCGTTGACATGGGTTTTCATTTTGCTTCTTATGTTACCAAAGGGATTTTGATGACATTTGATATTAAGATCCGAACTAAAAGGAAGATAAATGTGCGATAAAGTAGTTCGTGCCCATCACAATGGCCGCTAGGTCTAAAGCATGAACTGTCTTCGCCCGCTTGAACGCTGGAATCATGGGTTCGAATCCTGCTTAAGGCATGGATGTCTGTATCATGTGCGTTTATTCTGTGTTTATGTTGCACTGTGTGTAGGTAAGGGCCTTGCGACGAGCTGATCCTCCGTCCAAGGAGTCCTACCGACTGTGTATAGGATCAAGAAACTGAAAAAGCGGCCAAGGCCCAACGTAGGGCTGTAGAGCAATAATAATAGTAATAACGTAGTTCATGTGCTTAATTAATGGCCCCGCCATAAGACATGGTGTTGAAAGGAAATGCCAGCATACGAGTATGTCGGCAGACTTTTTTTGCAGCCAAACGTCCCCGCAGATGTTAGTTTGTTAGCCGCCATCCGGACAGATTCATGAAACGAAAGATTTGTGTTGTACAGAGCAGACTTCTGGAGCTTCAGTTTGTAATAACGGGAAGTCAGCCTGGGAAGTTGTTCCGAAATGTTGGCTTTCGGCCAGACACCAGTAATATATATAAACCAGAATATAATTTATACGATTCTGGTTGCACATTATTGTGTTATATCAACTCTTGTTTGATTCTTTGAGATTACATGTCTCAGGCACTCCAACCTTGTAATTTCATATCCGCTATCATGTGTTTTATTATATATGTCCTCAATTCTTCATTTCGTCTAATGTTCCCAACCGCTATCAGATATTAGTTTATTCTTTCTTCAACATTTCTCTCCCACGTGATAGCATAGTCGGTATAGCGACTGGCTACGGGCTGGACGGCCGAGGGATCATAGTTCGAGTCCCGGTAGGTTCAATAATTTTCTCCACGTCGTCCAGACTGGCTCTGAGGTCCATCCAGCCTCCTATCCAATTGATACCTGGGGTTCTTTCCTAGGGGGTAAAGCGGCAGGAGCGTGAATCTGACCACTCACCTCCAACTAGTGCCGAGGTCAAGAAAATGTGGATCCATATATCCACTCCCCCATACGCCTTCCTAGCGTACTACTTAATTAGGTAATAAGAGGGACAACTTTACCTTTTACATATTTAAAATAACTTTAATTCCAGTTTTGTCTTCAGAGCTCCTGTCCTTAATAAACCGAGAACAGTGTAANTTTCTTCATAGTCACCGCCGTGAAAGCCTCAAATCTTACACAGTGTAACTCGTTACCCACCTAACCTTTCCGTGGATGTTTCACAAACTTATCCGTCATGAGGTGATGTACGTGTACATTGTGAGGTGAGGCTGTTTATCTCACTTCTGAACCCCAGCCTGGTAGAGCATTGGTTGCCTTTCATCTGCCCCTGCACGTTTAGCAAGGGTGGCCCCCCAGAACAGCGCTCTTTGCGATCACTGCACCACGATATGGCTGCAGACCGGTGCTTGGGAAGAGGCAAGTCCTAAATTCCTGCGGTCCTCACACTCCATCCGCTTTCCTGATACGTGCAGAAGAGATAAAGGCAAGAGTAAAGTCCCCGTGGTTTGGTACCACGCCATGGAGACATGGTTGAGCGGAGGTCTACCTCCACCATTCTTGTATGTACATGAACATACAAATGCATTAGGGAACTCCCTAATTTGAATTCTTTTCCCTAAAAGCTCTGATATAAACCGAAGAACGCAGTAATTTAGCAAATCAGACGATGTGGATGTGGAATTTGAGGTTCTCACAGCGGTGATAATGAAGAGTTCTGTCTTCTGGGGTATAAAGCTGTGTGTTCGGTTGATAGTCAAGAAGAGCTCTGCTTGCTGCCTGTTTCACGCTGGCTTCTCGCTTGGATTATTCTTCGACCCAGAAGATAGAGGCGATGTGTTCCTCCGAAACGTTGGTTGACTTTAAACGTACCACACAGCGTTATATCCCAGAAGACAGAACTCTTCATAACCACAGCTGTGAGAACCTCAAATCCGACAAACGATGAACAGCCGGAGTGTTTATTGTATAGGAATAGACCTTTAATACTCGTACACCAGCCTGTGTTTGAAGAAAACCACTACGATTTGCCGGAATAAAAAGATGTATTCTCAAGCTATAGGTTACCGATGCCTCCCTTAGGCTAATATCGCAACAACTGGAAACCCTTACGGAGCCCCAGAANCCCCCCCCTTCACCTAGGTTTCTTCGGAATACAGTTAAGATTTATCTTGTTCACGTCGAAAGGTACATTTCATATGCCTTAACTCTCGTTGGCATGGTGCTGGATGCATGCAGATATTGGAATGGTTTGTAACAGTAGAAATATTGGGTATTCGAGGAAAAATGTGACTTTAGAAACTCAATTACACTGCATCACGTCATTCAATACCTTCGTGGCAAGACGCTGCTTCAGTGCTATCTATTCATTCTCGCTTGAATGCTTTCTGTATTGTTCCATTCGTAGAACCGATGAAACGGAAAGAAGGAAAGTGACGTCATAGGTAATTTCCTTTGTAATGTAAGAGTATTCTTACTTTATTTTTGCATCGATATGAACCTTGGTCTCCAACATTAAGTGAAGAACATAGACCGAAGGTGTTTGGAAAGAGGGGGAGAGAGACAAAGTAGGAGGATGGAGCAAATTGCACCGTGGAGCGTTTAATAACTTCTGTTCTTCACCAACTATTATTAGAACGATAAAGTCAAGGGGTGTGTGGTGGACAGGGCGTGTAGGACAAATGGGGAGAGAAGATTTTTTACAGGGTTTTTGGTGGGTAAGCCAGAAGGAAGACTTAGACTTATGTGGGAGAATAACTGAAATTGATATAGAGCAAGGGTCTCCAAACTACGGCCCGCGATGTGATTTTATCCGGCCCGCGAAAGAATTGTGCAGAAATGCGCCAATTGAACTAATTTTCCACTGAGTACTGGTAAATGTGATTCCGAGCTTATTGACCTGACATATTATACTGCAGTTCGAAGCAGTCTCTTCGCTTGCAGATTTCTTATATTTTTTCTTCTACCCTGAAGATGGAGGCGATACGTACTTCCGAAACGTCGGTTAACACCACATATACACGGTGCCAAATCCCAAAAGACTGCTTTCTTCATAGTCACCGCCGTGAAAGCCTCAAATCTTACATAAATAGACGTAGTTGCCGTGTTGCGAACTTTGCTTTCAGCTGGATCTGCTACCTGCCTCGCATCTGTTTACATGCATTCCGTAGGCATCTCGGATGAAGCATGAACTTCTGTAGTGTGTATCCCTATAGTGACATGTTATAAACATCTACTAGGCCGTGCCATAGTTCAGGCGGTTAGTAGCCGGCCCGGGTTCGAGCCCAGGTCAGGTCATGTGGGATTTGTGGTGGATGAAGTGGCTCTGTGGCAGTGTACTTCGGTTTCCCCTGCCAATTCTTATTCCACCGACTGCTGTACATTCATCATCATCATCTATCATCCGGGGCTGGCACAATAGGCCAATTAGTGGCCGATGTATCAAGTGAACTCAGCCTCACCCCACCCCACCCCACGAAACAAAAAAAGTAATGTTGAGGAACCTTGAAATATACGTCAACGGCAAGCGATGCTAGTTACTTAGAGCGGTGCCGCGATGCGCCATACGTGATAATCTGAAGATGTGGGGACACGCGGTATAATTATACGCGATACAATCTCGTTGAGTTACGAGCTCGTGCTTACAAATGAATGAAGCGGTATCTTGACTTGCTATCCTTGGCGTTCCGTTGAAAATGACAGAGATTACGATTACATTAATATTTACATTGTGACAAGCTCTGAGAGCAAACACTCCACATTTGTATGCATAACGTCATCATTCCCCGAAAACTGCCGGTGTCGTATGAGTTGCCTAATCTCTTCTCGTGTTTCTCTTTTATTCTCGCTGCGGCGTATGACTGAGCCCCTTGGTACTTATACCGCCAAGTGGGCCCAGTGTACCGACCTCAGTGATGGATGAGGGAATGGCGTTTTCCTGGAATCAACTGGCAAGGGAAATCCGAAATGCTGCGAGGAAAACTTGCCCCAAGTGTCAATTTGTCCACCAAAAATGCCATGTGGGTTGCCCTGGGACCCTCATCGACGACAAGCCTGAGAGTATCCGCGTAAGCTACCGCGCGGTGCTGTGTGGGGTTAGTAAATCTACCGAAACTAGATACGTCTGCCCTTGAAGAGGAAGAGAGGTTATATCGAATCCACAAGTTTTTTTTCTGCAATCTAGCATTACGCAGGATTAGTTTCATTCCAATTTAGAAATGACATCTAAGGTATTATTTATTTTCGTTTGTAATAGTCATGTTCTTATGTTCTTGGGATTGTCACTTTATATACCCCACACTTCCCTCTTCCTCCCTGGCCTATCCAATAAAAATTCTCTCATCTCATTCGACACTATAATGAGGTTTTAAGTAACACACGGTTTAAACGAAATAACCAAACTCTAGCAAGCATTATGACGTAATAAGGTCATAAGGTTATACGTGTTAGCTTATGATACCACTATTACGGAGAACTATGACGTATTCCACGCAGAGAATTCATTCTCGAGAAACGAATGTTCGTAGGTTTTCAGATTATCACCGTGGTGGTTATGAAGAGTCCCGGCTTCTGGGAAATTACGTCGTATAGTATGTTGAAAGTCAGCCTACGTTTCGGACGGACATATCGCTTCCATCTTGAGGGTTGAAGAGTAAGCCAGTCAAGAAACCGCCTTGAAGCAGGCAGCAGGAAACGCACGTGTACTACGTAGGCGTGGGCTTAAATAAAAGCAGAAGGGACGGGAGAAGTCAGCCCAGGAATTTCTCACTGATTCTGTGAGAGAACCGAGGCAGACTAATAGGAGGCAAGCGAAGAGTAACTAGGTTTATCCCTGAAGAAGCCGTTTTAGCTGATGGAAGCACGAGTGAAAGAAGCTGTAGTTGTGTGGCAGACAAAAAAGCTGGGAGGGTGGCAGAGAAGTCGTGTGCATGGGTGTGCATGCAGAGGAATGATGACAGCGGTGGAAAACCGGGGAAGGAAGGGAAGGCCGTTGAAGGTTGATGGCGCCCGGAGAGGGCAGGGTTGGTGCCCTGATAAGGGCAATGTGTACGAACTCGCGTGGCCTAGTGGAGAACCCAACTGGAGAATCCCGAAAGGGAGGCTTCCTGCGATCTCTCAGGGAGCAGATGAGAGGTTTCCATAACTTAGATGGAAGCCATTCTCTCTGATCATGCTATTGGGATGGAGCTCAATCACAATCGCCGCCCTGCTAATGCCAATCATCTTGGTTTGGTGGGGAGGATGTTGATGTTGCGTTAGGTGCCCCAAGTTGATACTTCTCCATGTTGATTTGAAAATTCTGGTGGACAGTGTGCAGGTGGTCAAGGAAGTCCCTCAGCTTGTCCGGACCGTGGGGCTAGATGACGAAGTGTCATCCACATAATGGGACCAGCAGAGGGGCTTATGGGGCACCCGCATACCCACCACAGAAACTGAAGCAGGAAGAAGTCAGGACCTGGCGGGAGAGCCTCATGATATATATCCAAAATGTCGACCTAGGAGAGTCATGGCCTCCCTAATCTGAACTCTGGTGAGGAGTGACACCGCATCGAAGATGGCCATTATGTCCTGAGTCCGGCGCGGGAAGAGCCTAATGTGCGGACACTGTTTTAACGGGCTACTGCTGCAGTGAAGAAATACGTCATATTTACCTCACAAGAAACACTTCCTTGGGCTGTAAGCCAGTAAGCGAACATGGCATCGACTATTGCCGATGTATTGTTTACATGCATGGTGATCTTCCCCCCGCCCCGGAAAGAGCCCCTGGTATCTGTTAGATAGGAGGCTGGGTGGGCCCAGAGTCGGTCTGGTTGCTCTCGAGAAGAAACAATCTGTTGCCTCTGCCGTGAATCGAACCGCAAGTCCTTGGCCTTCCAGCCCGTAAATACCACAGTTCAGTATTAATTTACCTCGTTTTATTTGGAATTAACATGAAGGTGAGTCGAATGGCTGTTAATACACCACCTCGAGCTTTGTTTATTTATTGCCGGTCAGACCGGTAAACGGCGTATCTGTTAGGAAATGAATTGTCATCGCAGCACAGGTCGTTGAGCCGTGTCTCGGACAGACAAATTATGTCGAAATCGGAGGCGTAAACGTCATAAAATTCAAGTTGTTTAGTCCTGAGACCTCTAACGTTTTGATAGTAAATGCCGATGCAGTTGCCGAAATTCGCATGTGACAGCCTAACGACTCACGCTCGCATCACTGAAATAGGCCATGTTAAGGTGGATGTCGAGCTGCCTCCAGTAGCCACATCATTACCTGCTGGATTTGCTGCAGTTAATAGCAGCAGCGGGGGCTCCCGCTTCAGGTGTACTGGCGGTAAATATCTGGTCAGGCGTAAGCTTACCATAATATGGAGTAATCAAGCAACCAGAGAGCTAGACACCAATGTTATTTATTAGAGAAATTTGGTTTTCTATTACAGAAATATGAAATAAAGTGTACGAGTTAAATTTAGTTTTGAGTCTCATGGAAACAACTTTTTTTTTATGCTCAGTTGTTCCTTCAGTGTTTTGTAATGTCATCAGCATTAACCTCGGGGCTAAACCAAGAGACAAACAGTGCCTTAGATCTTTCAGATGTTGAGATGACAGGCAAGGCTACACTGATGAGGGGTTGTCTATGAAGTTTAACCTTGTCAGCAGCAGCGATTTCATCACGATGAGTGCTGGTGGCAGTCCTATTTCTGTACGTAACGGTTTTTAATCCTTCAGGATCAGGTAGTGCTGTAGGCTCAGAGGGTGAAATTCCGGCAAGAGCAGCGTCCCTGTACGGCAGGTATAGTGACAGTGGGGAAGGCGTGAGTGGGAGGGGCAGCTGAAGGCACACGCTGGATACTGGCTGCGTCCTTGGACATTTCCGCAGAGAATGCGTTGCTCCCTATGAATGTACTGAGAAGGGGGCCTGGTGGGAGGCCTCAGTAAGGCTATACAGATTCTTAATTTTCTGTTTCAGCAGCATGTTATCAAATTACTATAGGACACACTAAGACTTCTCAGTCTGTTACAGTTTCCCTAACCGTTGCTTGGTAGCGGCTTCCAGCGGCGGACTTTCCCCTTCCTCTGAGTTCCCGAAAGGTCTCCGGCCTCAGCCACCAGCTTCTCACAGCATCAGCTCACAACTGAACCCCAGCGGTTATCTCACTGGCTGACTGCAACAATCCAATCCCATAAATTGCTGCTGGCTATCGCCAGCGCAGTCGTTCTTGGTATCGCGCCCCGTCGGGAGCCATGGCCATATTTGTGTTCTTCGCAGACTTTTGCCTATTTCGAAATGGGGCCTCCTCTTCGACGAGAGGAGACATGCTTATTTCGCGGTCGTTGCGTAGTAACTGGTTTACATGCCACAATAATAATAATAATAATAATAATGAATGACGACAGCAACAGGAACAACAGGAGCCGGGACAGCTCAGTCGGTATAGCGACGGATTATGGGCTGGACAGCTAGGGTTCGATTCCCAGCGGGTGCAAGAGATTTTTCTCTATTCTACAGCGTTCAGACCGGCTGTAGAACCCACCCAGTCTCCTATCTAATGGATGCTTAGGGCTTTCCCTTTCTTTGCGTGGGATATAGTAAACCTGGACATGAAGCTGACAATTTAACCCCAATTTAGTTTTGAGGCTGAGGATGCGTGAGGCTGTACCTTCACTCTCCCTTACGTCTTCATGACATAGGGCTGAAATAAATACAGGGACAGTTTTACCGTTACGTAGCTCAGGCGGTCAGACGTCTCCTTGTCTCAGAGGCCCTGATTCGTAGCGGATGAAGTGGAATTGGATCATGTTTTTCTCTGAGTTGCGCTGGATTTTCTCTTGCAAATGAACATTCTAACATTGCTGTGTATCATGTATCATCACTTCTTGAGGTGTGTCACATTCCTAACCAGGCAGCACATTATCATGTCCTCATTCTGTAAGTTGGGCCCGGTTACAGAATAAAGAAGCGGAGTGTTTTTAAGACAAGGCTACGGCGTATAACTCCGTACAATGTAATGTTCTATCTTTGGTGCTGTAAATACAGACATACATTTACAATAAACACTTGTGATGAACAACAGGGAAAGAAAAAATTGCAGATACCGCATTTGAAAACCTTCAGACTTTCCATTGAGACGAGTCGATTTTCTTCTGTGTGGTTTGTATTACTAGGCAGACATCCCTCTAAATGCATGCACATGCGACTTCTTATGACGTTTTACTGTTCAAGTCGACACTGCCATTGTACTGTTAAATAAAAGTCCGGATAGTGCCATATGTCTTCAGGAACGTGTCTCATTCAGAGGCTTTGTTTCAAAAGACACGTGAAGAGTTCATTTAAGTGGCACAGCAACACACAATGGCACGGCAATACTTTCCCACACGTGTGTCAGTAAAAGATCGTTGTGGGGTACGATGATACTTTGGCATGATCGGTAGGACCCGAAATTAACTGGGGCGAAGTAGCTGATAGCTTTGTCTTGTATATTTATCAGTATCTATGTGAACTTGTTGCAATTTCAGCGGAACACTTATTGACGGACACACAAATGTTGTCATGGACTTATTTCAAACTTTATTGGCGCTACAGCCCTCGTTTGGGCCTAGGCCTACCTCCATGAAACTCTCCGTTCACTTCGGATTTTCTAGATCTTAGACATGCGGTAGGACTCCTTGGGCGGGTGATCAGCTCGTCGCAAGATCTCTACCTGTACACAAACAGAGAAAAACGCACACACACAAACTAAACATCCATGCCCTGAGTGGGATTCGAACCTACGATCCCGGCTTCCGAGCGAGCGAAGACAGTGCATGCCTTAGACCGCTTGGCTACCGTGACCGGCATTTCAAACTTTACCGCTCCAAATTCAGAAAGAAAGAAAGAAAAAAGTTATGCAGCCTGTTGTTCAGCCGATCACAGTGGCCGTGAGGTCGTAAGGCATGAACTGTCTTCGCTCTCTCGTACGCTGGGATTGAATCCCACTCAAGGCATATACGTGTATGTCTATAGTGTGCGTTTATTCTATGTTTGTGTTGTTCTGTGTGTAGGTAGAGTCCTTTGCAACGGGCTGATTCCCCGTCCATGGAGTCCTACCGACTGTGCATAGGCTCAAGAAACTGATGAGCGACCAAGGCCCGAGAAAAGGCTGTAGAGCCATAATAATAACAATATAACGGGTTGTGCAACAGACGGATGTACGCACTGGTAGTGGCCTCTTAAACTGTGCCTTAAACATCTTTGAGGCTGCGTCATCATCATTTAGAGACTTATCTCGTTATGCTATCGTTAGGAAGCTACCAGATTCTGTTTTCAAAATCCACCATACTGAAAATCTCGTTGTAGAAACAGGGCCTTTCTTCAGTAAGTTGCCTACCCACAAAGATGTGTAGGCACACAATATGTGGTACAGTTTTGCGTGTGTATAGACCTATGGAAGGAAGGTGGCACCGATATGAGATAGTGTTATGATAAACTTAATAATAATAATAATAATAGCAACAACAATAAACCTCCCTTTGTACATGGAGCAGCCTAACAATTGCAGCCCATCTATGAACTCCTCGGTTTCAGGATCGAGACTATAGCTCTGCTGACACTGTTCAGAGAATTCTCCGAACCCAGTGTACGATACAGATAAAAATCTGTAATTTGTTTTCCGTACAAAATGCTTCTCTTTCACTTTTTGTTTCGCATTCGGGTTCTATTCTAGCATCAGTTGTGTTTAAGAGCATCGACGCTGGTTGATTCTCTACTCACGTTCCTACTTTTAACCAATTTACTTATTGCTCCTTACTGTAGTGAGTAGATTGTAAATTCGCAGAGAAATAAAAAAAAATCGGGTTCTAACGAAACTGGTTTGGGGAACAGGCCCAATGCTGTACTTTCTGGTATGCACTATGCTGCTTACTCAGTGGTCTAGTGGTAAGAGTTCCTGGCTACAGATCCAGAGGTCCCGGGTTCGATTCCAGGCGCTACCAGATTTTCTGAGAAGTAGTGGGTCTGAAACGGGGTCCACTCAGCCTCGTGAGGACAATTGAGGAGCTACTTGAATGGAAAAGTAGCGGCTCCAGTCTATAAAACTGGAATTAACGGCCGTGGGGATTCGTTGCGCTGACCACGCGACACCCTCTGTCCGCTAAATTTTGCACTAACTTCGCCGACAAGCGGCTGTAGCTCAGTCGCTATAGTTCTCTTGCGGGCTAAAGCCACAGAGTTTTTGTTTTGCTTTACTCTTGGTTTATTTAATGACGCTTGAAATGCTCAGATTATATAATGTCGAATGATAAGGTTAGTGGTGAATAATGAATTTAAATGATGTGGCTGTAAAAAGGCCTACGTTCAGCGAGATCTCCGATATGGTGATTCTGGTTCCCATTTTGTGTTGAAAACAGAATGCAGTTGCTTTCTGCTGGAGATGCAACATTCTACAATCTTATCTGACGATGACGCAATCTTGAAAATGTTTTGGACACAGAATATCATAAGACAGGCATTCTCACATTTTGTGATATTTCGGTTCTCTAAACTAATACACAAATTTACGTGATACCAGGTCATCTGAATTGGTCTCCTGTCTGTTAGATTGCAATTTAAAGTATGATTATGCAAGGCTGAACAAACTACGATCAGTAGGGCTGATTTTAAGACATTAACGTGATCGTCTATATGTTTTCTTTTCCATATATATATATTGAAAGTGTTGAAATCGCAGTAAACAGTGAAGACAAATAAATTAATGGAATAAAGTGCATGTTTTTGGTCCCCACCCCGTACACGTATTTATGTTTGTTCTTTATGTTTACTTGGTATGGGTGGGATCCATTCCAGATTTGACTCAATACCTGTCTTAATGTCTTAGGATATTGATCAGAGTTGAGGAACTGCTTTCTTCAGAGTTGAGGAATGTTTGCTAATACTTTTATATTTGATGGAAATGGATTAAACAGGTTCGGCTAGAAAATATTTTACGAGTAAGCCAGAAAGTAGAAGAAAAGTGGGAATGCCAACACTGAGATAGCTGGACGATTCAGAGAGTGATTTACTGGAGTTGAAAATGAAGAGATGGAGGCAAGAAGTAGATTGTAGGAGTTGAATGGGCATTTGTCATAAAGAATATAACGGTTCATAGAGGATCGTACAACCAAGGAGGAAGTATTCGCTTAGTGGGGGGTGGAGTCTAACTGGGTCCACTCGGCACGGCGGCCACTAATTAGCCTATTGTAGCCTGCCCCGGGTGATTATGATGATGGAGAATTTGGTGGAATGAAGATTGGCAGGGAAAACCGAAGTACTCGGAGAAAACCCGCCCCAGCGCCACTTTGTCCGCCACAAATCCCACTTGACCAGACCCGGGTTGGAAGCCTGGCCCCCGCGGTGGGAAGCCAGCGACTAACCGCTTGAGCCATGGCCCGGCCAAGGAGGAAGTAAGTAATTTATCCTCGTTTCTCCAGCTTTAACTTTAAAGATAAATCGGTGTGAATAATTGTAGGTAGTTAACGACTTTTAAGTACATACTTATTTGTTTGAGACGTTCTTCAGACATCGGTTACTTTGAAATAGATTAATCTGGCCTCCGAATAGTATAATTACACATTCCTAATACGTAGAATCATTGATTATCCTTTTAACATGTTTACACCAGTTGAAATTTTATTTTTATATTAATTGACAGAGGAAGTTTTGCTTAAGCAGTAACATTTCTGACTTCTAATTAGGAGGTGCCTGTTTCGATTCTCAGCTGGGACTCTGACTGTTCTGAATGAGATCTTTTATGTCTTTTTCATCAGTCTTTCCAGGCAAATCTCAATAGAATCTGCCTCATATTAGGCCATGACCACTTCCACACACATATCTTATCAGTTGGTTATACGTACATTAATCACACTACTATTCCAGGTTATTAAATCTTATATGAATAAATATATTAATAGCTTCTGCGACTTCACATTTGTCGTGTACATTTACGGAAATAGTTTTCGTGTCAGCAAGTGGGACAAAACAATCACAGTACTGCTCGAGAGAACTCACGCATTCAGTGTGATTCCGACCTGCGGTCCACCTATACACAAAACATACTTTGTGCTGGCGGGATGAGTTCGTGGCGATGGTGATAATGATATCAACAGCAACAATAACATCACAACCACCACCACCAACAACAATGGTACATTTTTCATTGCTCTTAACTAAGCATTGCATGGGGAATTCGGGGATAGAGCCCCCCCCCACCATTCTTAACATTGGTATTAGACGGAGGAGGGCCGGCTGCTTTACCTCTGAGGAAAGAGCTCGTGGTATCCAGCGACTAGGAGATTTGGTGGGCCCTAGAGCGTGTCTGGTCGGTGTGGCGGAAAGGAAAAATTCCTGTCACTGCTTGGAATCGAACCCCGGTTTTCCAGTCCGTAGCCAGTCACTATACTCTGAGCTATAACAATAATAATTTCAGAATTCAACAGAAGTGATCTCTTTAGGCTTTCAGAAGAATAACAGCAAGGAAAACGATTTTTTTTGTGACGGAAAGTTTCTTTCTTGATTCAAGTGTTAAGCCTGACGTAACAAGTTCTGTCGGTATCACTTTTATTGACTATCAGTCAGCTTGAAGAATGAAATATTATTGATAAGCAACAGAAAGATTATTATTATGAACAGAGAATTGAGGTCATATTAGGAAAATAGTTCGGAATAATGAACACAGTTGTGCTGTCTCATAAGGAGAACAAGGGCGAGGCTCGACCCGACTGCTGGGAGCCGCATCCCATTGCCGTATCTAATCGCAGTGACATTGCTCGCAATCGATTTGCATTTTTATTAAACAAGGGCGTTTACGCGCAATATGTGAAAATGAACGGTGGCGGCTGTGGGAGTTTGCACAATGCAAGGTCAGATGTTTTAATTGTTTTCTGTGACACCGAGACCTCAATTTCAGGGTCTCAAGAGATTAACTGGTTTAATACGCATATACAACAACAAATAGAGATTTTATACTTTTAAAAGGTAGTCATAAAGT